>NW_001884565.1:693878-970256 GCF_000146915.1 Parastagonospora nodorum SN15 | reverse complement strand
TTCTTAGGCTAAGTATAGATAGAGCGTACCTAAAGTCTCTAGTAGCATATTATTATCTTCTAGTTACTTTTTACTATTTAGAAGTGCTTCTATAAGAATGCGCATAGCCTCTTATTACGTAACAGCAGGAGATGCGTTAATAGAGTAGATATAATTATTATTCTTAATATCTATCTTAAAGTCCTTTATAAGGTGTTATGCATATTCGCCTCTAATAAGAATAGCATGTTTCTTATTAGGATCTAAATAGAACTAGCTTACTCTTAGGTTTTTAGCTACGTTATCTCTACGTACATTCTAGAGTTTTTAAATGCTAGTAGAGATCTGCTGTACGTTATAAAGACTGCCTATATAGTTATTAGAACCTATAGATGCCTCTAGTTCTAACCTATCTAATTTATTATCTATAACTACTAGCTTTGCTTTAGTGCCTATCTTTATTCGTATACGCACTCTCTTTAGTATTTTAGCTAACTTCTGCTAGAGTCTATTACGCTTACTATTAGTTATATTAACGAACTCTTATAAGAGTGCTAGTTTATAAGACCTTTTCTGCTTTAGTGCCTTAGGTGCTACTAATGCCTTAGATGCCTTAGATACCTTAGATATCTTAGTTGCTGCTAGTGCCTTAGTATTTAGTAAACTCTATTTTTAGGTCTTAATTAGCTAGTAAATAGCCTACGCTCTATCGTAGTAAAGGTCTAATAGAATCTTAGAGTGCTTATAACAACTATCTATATCTTTAAATAAGCGCTATACTACGTTAAGTACAAAGAACGCTTCCTATATTAGGCTGTTTTATCTGTTGCAGTTTGCATAGTTTGCAATAAGACTAAATTAAGAGTTCTGCTTCTTTATTATAGCAGTCTTTCTAATAGAAGCAAAGTTACCTATCTCTGTTTCTAGAGGTAGCAAATCTAACTCTTTTTAAACTTTAATAAATATAAGAACAATAGTAGTCTTAACTAACTCTATAAACGCTGCTAAGTTATCTCTAAAGTACTTTAATAGAGTTAAGGCACTTTACAAGGCTTTAATATTATTACTAATAGTAGGCATAGTAAGCTATAGGTTTAATAGGCGAGTAGCAGTAGCGTTATTAGAGTTAAGCGCTAGTATATCTATATTAGTTAAGGCGTTACTATTGCTCTTATTATTCTCTAGGTTCTTAGTAGCATAATCTAATTTCTCTGCTAGCAATATTATCTCTTAGTCTGCTGTTAGAGTTGCTCTTAGTTCTTATTTCTAGTTAGCATCGTCTATATCTATTAGCTCTTTGCTTACTAAGAGTTATTATTACTTATACTAGGCTAACAAAACTCTCTAATACTTAGCAAACTTTTCTAAAAATATTTCTTGCATTTTATTATCTAGAATAAAGCTGCTATATATATCTACCTATATATAGCTACCTTTACCTATTTAGTAACTAGTGTTAATAGTAAATAGCACGTAATCTTCTAACTCTGCCTTCTAGAGCTAGAGTTTATTAGGAACGTAGTAGAGAATATTACTAAAGCAGCTAACGTATTTATATTCTTAAAGTTTATACTCTTCTGCATTCTATGCTAGCATAATAATATAACTTAGTATATTGCTCTAGTGCACTCTATGCTACGCTTAATTAGTATTATTATTGCTAAATAATAGCTTATCTAATGCTATAGGTAATAGAAGCAGCTTATATTTATCTAACTTAATAGATAGGCAGAATGTATGTAGTTAGTTAGCTTCCTCTATAATCTAGTTATCTACTTTATTATTGCTAGTAGAGTTGTTATCTCTGTTTACTGCGTCTCTATTACTAGTATTATATCCGTAGCTATCTATATCTTTAGTAGGCACGTAAGATTAATCCTCTTATAAGTTATTATTAGCTATGCCTTCTGCTATTATACTTTTAAGAACGTCTTTCTAAGTAGCTCCTAATTTAACTAATATAGCAGACCTAAATATTCTTCTATAGATTATTTAGTTAGAGTTATTCTTGCCTCTTAAATTAATATCCTGCAGCTAGGCCTAGGCAGGATTATTCTAGCTTTAGAAACCTAGAACTTTCCTAGGCGCTCTTAGTCGCAAGGTAGGTCTTTAAAGAAATTGTTAGTAATATAGCTATAATTCTGCAACAGTCTAGTAGTAAAAAGTACGCAAAAAAACATAAGTGTAAAAATCTAGTCGCAGAACTATACCTAAAAGAAAGATTTAATTCTATTGTAATATTAAATAAAGCTAATTAGTCCTTATAGCGTCTAGTTCTTATTGCGTAGTTTAGTCCTTAGCGCACGTAGTAGTTATAGAGCTAAGCTCTAGGCTAGGCAGGATTATTCTAGCTTTTTCTATTAGACTTAGTCGTTTTCTCGAGGTTAATTAGCCTAAAGTTAGTAGTATTTTAGCAAAGTTAGTAAGAGAGAGAAGATATAATAGAGAAGCTAGGCTAGAGAGAGTTTATATACCTATGCTAGTAGGTCTTAGCAGTGCAGGAAACCTAGAACTTTTCTGCCTAGCTCTTTTCTTTCTAGCTTGTATATCTTATGCACTTATACTCTACTGCTGCTATAGTCTCTTTATAGAGTTGCTATTATCGTTAACAAATAATATCTATATTAACTAGTTAAGTCTAAGGATAATTTAGCTAGCTTTATAGTCTTCTCTATAGTTAACTATGCTAGAAAAGTAAGTTCGTAAGGCTTTATCTCTTTCTTTATTCTATTATAGTTTCGTCTCTCTTATATAGGACATCTATAGTTCCTATATAAGAGAATATCTATTCTATAGGCACGCCTACGTATCTTAGATTATACGTTTGTCTCTATAGTTAGCGCTAGGTTGCAGATATTTTAATATTTATCCTATATCTAGATCTATCTATTTCTTACAGCAATTAGCTAGTATAAGATATGCTTAGCACTGCTCTTTTCTCTATTTATTATCTATCTTCTGTTAATACTAGCTTACTATACTCTCTATAAATTTTATTATAGAGCTATTATAAGGTCTGCATTCTGCATATAAGTAGTTAAAAGGTTCTTATACAGTAAAGCACGCTACGTAGTATTTAATCTAGTAGTTTCTTATCTAGATAAACTCCTAGTAAAATATGCGTTCTGTCTCTAATAACTATACTTTATATCTGCTAGCGTTAAATTCTAACTCTTAGCTCTGCTTTGCTACAGTATAATAGGAATTAGAACTTAATAGCGCGTAATATGCTTAGTATATACTTATAGTAGGTCTTAATTGCTTCTGCAGAGAAGCGCTTATATAGGTTTGTATAAGATTAATACTTTAGCGCAGGTATTTCTTTAGACTAAATACTAATAGGCTAGAGGATAGGTTCCTTAAGAATAGGTCTGCATATAGCGTATAGCGTTAGCTAGATAAGGTATAACTATAGTTAGATATATATATTCTAGGTGTAGCTACAGCCTTATTAAATAGAGACAGCTCTATATATAATAATAGAAGTTTATATAATTACTTTAGAGTAATAGGCTCTTGCATTTAGCTTAGGATTAGAGTTAGATACGTTAGCTTATCTATTACTATCTTAGATGCTATTGCCTTACTATAGTATTAGTAATTAGATAGTTAATTAAACTCTTTCTCTAATAAGGAGTAGAATTGCTTTGCGTAAATATTATACTTTTCTTCTGCTAGTCTGTATATCTTACAGGTCTTATCTCTATTAAAGTATTAGTTAAGAATCTAACGTTAGCATATAGGCTCTATTGCATTTTCTTAGATAAATGCGTTAATGTTAGCTTAGTAGTCTTCGCGCGCTTTATTATAAAATGCATTTCTAATTCCTAGACCTAGAATAAGCCTAGCTAGGCATAGGAGCCTATCTCGCCTAGCGCGCTCTGCTTCTTAGTTCTACTAAATCTTATATATTAGTTTAGCTGCTCGCAACACAGCCTAAACGTCTCTAATATTAACTCTAGTATTAAAGGCAGTAGTTGCTAGTAGTATAGTAACTAACGCTAGTGCAAAACTCTATTAGTTCTTTTCTTATTCTTTTGCTAATATCTGCCTATAGAATTTATAGCATTAGAGTATAGATGCTAGTTCGTTATATATAGACGTAAACTTAACGTAGAAGATTATCTTTTTCTATATTGCTAGTTCTGCCTTAATGTAATTTGCTATATCTATTATGCTTATATGCTTATTTAGTAGCATTTAAACTTTGTATTAGATGTTGCTATAGGTAGTTAGTTCGCGAAAAGTATGCATATTACTTAGAATACCTAGAAGTTAGTAGGCTTCTCGTTATTCTTTAACTAGAATAGTAGCTAAGAGTAGAGTAATCTATGTTACGTACTTAGTAATAGTACGCAGGTTAAGTAGATAGAGCTAATAGAATATATTAGAGAGTAGAATATAATAGAACTTATCTACTATAATTTGCTCTAATCTTCTAGTAGCGCTAAGTCTTCTAATTAGCAATATAAAGCTGTCGTTTGCAATGCTCTCTAGTATTACAAAAATAATAGAAGCTGTTTCGTTATAGTGTCTCTTCTTCTATACTAACGCTTAGATACTTAGCGCCTTATACTGCTTCTTAAGATCTGTCCGTATAGCTGCAAGAGGTATAAGAATAATTATTATACTATACTTAGAAAAGCAAGCTAGAAGAAAGAATATTAGGCTTTTTCTACTACTAGTTCTAGTAATATACAGTATAACAACGTTACCTCGCATAATACAGCAAATAACTTATTCTTGCTATTCTCTAAATCTCGAAAATTAGCTATATATAGTGCAAAGAAGAGCAGTATAGTTTACGCCTATATAGTTAGTAACTTTGCATGCAAGTCTCTAGTCTATTGCGTTTATTTGCATTGCTATATCTAGGTTAAAGTCTTCTAGTGCTAGAGAGAAGTTTAGAGTGCAATACTACTATATAGATGTCTTAAAGTATGCCTTAGCTATATTATATTTTTAAGAGAATATTCGTGTTACGTTAACTGCGTAGTAGATATAGGCTATCTCTGCTAAGTGCTCTACTTACATTTCGCGCGCTTCTGCTTTAACTTTATTAAATATCTTCTTAACATCTTCTTTAGATAGTTCTTTAAGGTTAGAACCTATACTCTCTAGTTTGCAGCTAAAGGCGACTGATAAGGTAGCGCAATATACTTATATTAATTTCTTATTCTATCTACCTATAAGTTGCTGCGCGAATAACTTAACTAAGTAGAAGTAAGTTACGACGCTGTTTTCTATTAATATTAGGCTAAAGCAGAGCGCTTGCGGCTTAGAGGTAGTAGTAGCCTTAAAGGCTTAGTATTACTTTATATTATAGTAAGATATAAAATAGTTAGATAAGCTAAAGATACTAAACTAGTATGCTGCTAACTTCGTAAGATAGAAAGCAGTATATTATCTTAGTTAACTTATTCCTAGTTATAGCTCTTATAGTATCGTAGGACGACAGCAACTAGTCTGTTATAGAAGAATATATTTCTTATTCTATTATTAGCAGTGTTCTCGTGTTGTAGGCTAAGAATCTTAGTTCCTTAAGTAGGTTATCTACTTATAAGATAAATAATATATAGTAGATAGCCTAGAAAGATCTAGACTAGATTGCAATAACGCTGAATTTGCGCAGAGTTAGTTAAATCTAATATAATACACTCTTTAAACTGTAAGTAATCTTTTAGTTCTACTAGCTGCTATCTAATAAAGCCTTCGCTATATATAAGGCTTAGGTTTTCTATAGAGAATACTATATATCTAGGAGTTATCTTTAATAGGTCGTTAACTAGAGTGCTCTATAGAATAGTAGGCAGTTCTAATTCGCTAGTGCATAAAGGCAAGCTTGCAGAGAATCTAAGATACTTCTTTATATTTATTCTATACTGCGTTAGAGAATTAAGATAACGTTATGCGAATAGAGCATATAGTAACTATATTACTATTCTAATGCACAAATGCATCTAGATTCTTGCTATATTAGAAGCGGCTGATATACTAGCTAGTTATAATAATCTAGTTTATTAGTGTAAGATACTCTATAGTAAGGTAGTTATAGATCTATATCTTAAATCTATTAGCTATATTGCAATTAGTTTCTTTAATTAATGCGTCTAGCAGAGGTCATATCTGCTTCTATTCAGCGATAAGGTCTTTAGCCTTAGTAAGACTAAGAGCCTCTATATCTAGAGCTGTTATTAGGTTATCTGAATATATTATAGCGAAGATATCCTAGAGTTCTTAAAGACTAGCAAAGCGTGTAAGTTTTTTAAGAGCAGAGAGGTTAGTAGCAAAGTTATATACCTCTTAGAATCTGCATCCTATAGGTAATAAGAATAGAAAGGCAATAAGTATAATAAGCGCTAGTTTAAAGTTAGTAGAGCGAGCTGTTTGTTAAATAAGAGATAGAAAGAATTAGTAGCACTGCGCTTTAAGTGTATTTAACTTAGTTTAGTTATATTATACTATAACAGTTTCTTAGCTTATTGCTTGCTGTTAGAGAGTTATTGCAAGTATTGTCTATACATGCTATTATTCTATATAGAGAACTAGAGTTAGTAAGCATATAAACTCTTATATAAGTACGCAGTAAAAGAATATAAATATCTTTTGCAGAGGCAGTATATAGCAAAGGTTAAAGTTCTAGTATATCTCTAAAGAGAAAAGAGGTATATCTATTATATTCTCTTGTATAATATAGATACGCGCAAATTAAGATATTTAAGACGTAACGTTTTACTATATACGAACTATAGCCTTTATAGTATTGTATAGGAGGTGTAGTTTAGGTTCCTTTTTGTTATCTAGTATAGTAATGTACTTAAGCGTCTTCTTCTATATTTTAAAGCTACTAAAAACCTATAGAAACTTAATATGCGCGATCTATAGATTAGTCTTAACTAACAGTATGTTTAGAATAGCCCTTAGGCGCTCTGCGCGTTTCTCTTTAGCCTACTGTAATATCTCTTATAGTTGTGTTTATAGTAGAGCGTTAGTAGCTAAGTTAGATTAATTAAGACTCTTATTCTTAGAGTTAGGCGTGCTAGGTTTGTAGTTTAAGAGCGTAGTAGAGTTATTATTTATACTATTAGTTATTAGTGCTAGTACTTTAAAGTAATAGATAAGAGTGTAGTTAGTAGTAGCTCTACTGCTAATACTCTAGAAGAAGCGTTAGCTATAGATTATAGAGACGTTGCTGTTATACTATTGCTCTTAGTTTAGTAAACTATCTTCTAATATATATTGCAGCCTATGTTCTTTATAGAGATAGTTAACTAGGTTCTGCTTAGTAGACTTACTGTAGTTAATATGACGACGTGGCACTCGCATTGCATTAATATAATCCTTTATAGAGTTTTAACTCTAGGTACGCAGAAACAGCTTCTATATGCTAAGAGAAATCTAAGTATTCTTGCTTTAAGAGTATGTCTTTTGCTAGTTATCGAATATAAGCTTTAATAAATTAACGTTATTGTAGCGTTATGTCGCCTTAGTAGTTATTATAGAAGTAGTATTTAATACTGCATAGTAAAAGAGCATGTTAGTAAATAGCACATATAATAATTCTATATTAGTAGTTAATAATAAGGTAATTAGGATAAGACATTATAGTTTAGTGTTTAATAGTGTTAGTAGCATCTATAGTATTTTAACTTCTATCTATAGTAGAAATCTATTACTATGCTAATTTTAGCTAGTTAGTATAGTAGTCTTTGCTAACGTAGACGCGACTTTAGCAGCTCTGTGCTATATGCATCTTTAGCTTATATGCCTTATAATGCTGCCTTCTATCTTAAGGTTAATGCTAACTTTATCTAAGAGAAATAAGGAGATATATGCATTGCTCTATAATACTTTATTAGAGTTTAGGTTAGATATACTAATTTATACAGCGCTAGAGAGCTATAGCGAGCCTGCGCACGCATTTATTTTACTAACGCTAGAAACTGCACTGCGCTAGATTTGCTAGCGCGTTAATAAGCATTAGCTTATGCGCTTTATTAACGATATATATAATAACTCTATTAACGAGATTATAGTTCTAGATAATAATGCTATATCTAATAATGCAACAGCTAGCTACGAAGGCATATCTAAGTCTAAGCTCTGCGCACCTGCTAAACGAACGCGTTCGCTAAAAGAAACGTCTATAAGATAAGCTAACAAACAGTTAAAGGATAAACTAGATAGCGCTATTATGCAAACTATAGCAAGTACGCAGAATTAGGTAAGTGCAAAGTGAAATAAGGTGTTATATAGCAACTAGAAATAAAAGTATTGCAGGTTTACGCAGAAGTTGCTAAGTATAGGTATTAAGGTAGTTAGAAATATAATAAATAAAGCTATAGCAATTAGAATAACAGACTGCTTAAAGGACTAGCAGTTAATATTAGAGGCGTAGAGATCTTAGCATTCTACTAGAAAACGTCTGTTCTTTAAAGTTAAAGGCAAGCTTTCTATAATTTATGCCTATAATAATTCTAGTAATAAAGCAGAAAGTAATCCTTTTAGTATCTATCTATAGAGTTAACTAGTGCTGTCTTAGCGGCAAAGTAATAAGGTTAGCAGTTTGCATTTAAGTCGTACTAAGGCAGATGAATTTGCGGATTTATTTAATACTGCTAGAAGAAGTTAGATAGTTAGTATCGTTAGAGATATGCAATATTAATAAATCTTAGCTGCTATATATATATAGTATAAGACTCTAGTTATATTAGTCTAAAAGCAGGCGAACTTAACAGATAGCAGAAGTAGAGAGTTTGCGATAGTAGCGAAAGAGCAGTTATTTAGATCTATATATTAGAGCTAAGAGAGCGAGCGCGCAACGCTGAAAGAGAATCTCTCTAATTAGAAGACGTTTAGATAGGTTCTAGAGAATAGGCGGCGATAGTCTATACTAAAAGACTAGTTTAGTATTAGTATTTTTACTTTGCTACTGCGAAGCATAGTGTTAAACTACTTTATAGAATAGAGTCTACTAATAATAAGGTTTCTTTAATAAGTTAAGATAGTGCAGTTATGCAATATAACTATTAAACTAGTATTGCAACGTATTAAGGATATATACGTATCTTATATAATAGATAGTGCTCTACCTCTACCTTTACGATTAGAAGAGGCAACTAAGGATAAGTTAGCAATTAGAGACTCTATAGAATTTCTTTTACCTATTAGTAATAGTTAATAATTAGTTAAGAAAGTTAGAGATAGCAACGATGTTAGCGCAATACAGTATAGCATAAATATATAGGTTATTAGAGATAGCGTTATTATTTAATAATAGTTCGTATTAAGAGAGGGGAAGGCAGGCAGAGTTATTCTACTTTTCTTTAATATTACTATAATAAGACCTAGAACATCTCTAACAACCTCTTATAACGTATTAGTAGTAGCTGTACTCTGCTTATATGCGATTTTAGCTACTAAAAGATGTTGAAATACTTAACTCTATTAAAGTATCGCTTAACTCTATTAAAGTATTGCTTAACTTTGTTAAAATATCGCTTAACTCTGCTATAATATCGCTTAACTCTGTTAAAATACTCTGCTTAACTCTGCTATAATATCGCTTAACTCTGCTATAATATCGCTTAACTCTGCTATAATATCGCTTAACTCTGCTATAATATTGCTTAACTCTGCTATAATATCGCTTAACTCTGCTATAATATCGCTCGACTCTGCTATAATATCGCTTAACTCTGTTAAAATATTACTTAACTCTATTGAAATATCGCTTAACTCTGCTATAATATCGCTTAACTCTGCTATAATATCGCTTAACTCTTAGGTATGCATAGGCCGGCTTGGCACTATTATTAACCTAATATTAGAAATCTTAATATATATAGGTATTAGCTTTAGCGCTAGGTTCTTGCTTCTAATAACTATTACTAAGTTAACTGCTTCCCTAAACCTGCCCCTTCTGCTAGACTCCTAGGCAAAATTAATTATTCTATATAGTTAGTTAAGATAAATAATGCATATAATACTAGAGAAATTAACACCTATACCTAATGCTGATATTGCTATAATAAATCCTCTATGCTCTAGCTATAATGCTACGCGCTTAGATCTAGTTTTAGAATTAAGATTTCTATAGTAAAACTTACAGCCTAGCTCTTATGCAACACGCTTATATAAGCTCTAGTATTAATAGTATATAATCTTTTTCTTGCTCTTAAGCTGTAGTAACTAGCGCTTATATAGGTTTATTATATACTTAATAAGCTTGCCTAGAGTACAAATATAAACTAGATAGCGAATGTTTAGTCTTATAGTAGGAGCTTAGATATAGATAGGCGTTCGTATAAGCATAGCCTCGCTTAATTTATGCTCTAAGCAAGGCAGTTGCGTAGCTATAAGAAAGAGAAATAGGCATTAAAGTAAGCAAAGATTACGCAGAGTTGCTAGGCGCTTCTAATAGTTGCTGCTTATAAATATAAGATAGCACTTATCTACTATAATTCTGCGTAAGATACTCTGCTGTATAAGTCTCCTAGCATATTTAATAAAGAGCTAGATGCTAGCAATGTTAGCGCTTACTAATATAACTAGAGCTAACAGCTCTTCGCTACTTAACTATTCTAGATGCAGTATGCTTGCAGCTATTAGGCGCTCCTTTATATTGTTTAGCAACTCTCAGAAGAGTAGTACTATAACTAAAACTTCTAGGTCCTTAAGGCAAGCTAGAGCTAGAAAAAGCAGGCTTTTGCTGCTACTAGTTAGTAGTATAACTATAACTAAGGTTTAGCTACTAACTACTGCTTCTAACGCTTATGCTTGCTTAGCAGATTTATATGCTAGGTTAGGTTAATTAAGCGCTTTGCTTATTACAGCTTTAATAGAGGTTTTGCTAACTAATACCTAGCGCAAGCGCAGCTGTTTTACTAGACGCTTAACTAGGCTAGTTAGCAGTTAAGAGTTTATACCTAGATGCTCTATGCTTTATAGCTAGTGCCTTAGAGTAGGATAGCTAAAGATAAGTAGCAGAGTTATGCTAACTTTTAACAGCTCTTAGCCTAAAGAGTTTCTAGTATAAGGCTCTAAGGATTCTAACCTAAGAAATTTATGCTAGTAGTTACTTAGAGCCTAGAAGAAGTGTATTAAGCGTAAGCTTAAGTTCTTTACTATATCTATTAGTATACTATAGCTTTATAGTCTAATTCGTTCTGTATAGCCTGCTTAGAGATTAATTCTGCTCTCTAATTTAGTTTTCTCTAGTTCTTTAGGATCTTCTTAAGAGTTGCGATCGTGCGTACTATAGCGAAAGTCTTTTCTAATAAACTAGCGTCTAATTATAGAGATAGCATAGTAATATTCTAGTAACCTAAGCGTATATCTAAGATGAGTCCTAGTCTCTCTCTATATAACATAAGTAAACTAATCTAGCTCCTAAGCTCTAGTGTTAGTTAACTAGAGATAGTTACTATAAGAGTTGCTTAGAATAGTATAGTAAAGGTATTCGCGCAAAGAGCAGATATATACTAGGTAAAGAAGTAGTATCTGCCTAACTGCTAAGAGTAGAAAGCGTAGAATAATCTTTAGTTAATTCTATTATAACTAAGTCTTATTATATTAGATAATAAAGGCAACTTAGCTATTAATTACGTAAATATTGCAGTCTTAAGCGTAGTTATTACGCTACCTTGCTAATATAATCTTAGTTCCTCTTATAGGTTAGCTACTAGTTATATATACTAATAGAAAGAGAAGCTCTAAAAAAGAGTTAATTCGCTTAATAAATTTGCGAACAGCTAAGTATGTCTACATCCTTTAAGCTCGCATTTATTAGCTAGTAGAGCTAGTAAGAAGTTAGTTAAGAGTCTATTTAAAGCTATTACTAAGATTATTTGCTTTATTAGTAAGAAAGAAGTACTCTCTAACTTTGCAGCGAATATTATCCTAAATAGTTGCAATAGAGAGACTAAAGCAGTTTGCTATAAGAGAAACAAATATAAGGTCTTTCTAGAGATTATTTTATCTAGCCTCTACTAGACCTAATACTATGCTCTTAAAACGCTTAATAATAAGAGGCTAGCTACGAAAATAGAGAATAGTGTAATCTTAAGACTATAGAGTATCAGCCTTATTACTTTTGTTAAATGCAATATATTTAGCATAGGCTAAGAGGCTAATTATAATACTGAATAGGCTGTATAAACTATTAATAAGGTAATTCTTGCGTTGTTAGTAAAAGAATTCTCGCTCTATCTAGCCTTATTACTCTTAGGTAGTAGATAGTAGGATAGCTTCTACTGCAATTACTCTAAGGCAGTATACTATGCCTGCTAGTATGCCTAAATAATCTTTAGCGCGCTGCAATTAGTAAGTATATAAGTTAATGCCTAAGATAGCTAGAAAATGAACAAGCCTACTAGAAAACTAGTTGCTGCTAATATGCTGGAAAATAAAAGCTCCTAGTAGCTTAATAAGCTTCTAAATTTAAGTGCTCTTATTATTAAGATTTAGAGATTAAATAAAGCTTATTGCAAGCTCTAGTTAATTCTCTTACTAGAGAAATAAGGCTACAGCGTTATACAGCAGATGTTAACGTATTATTAGCTAAGTTAAAGTATTTGTACTTAAATTAGAGCTAGAGGAAGAGCTTAGCAGGTCCTATATAGTAGCTGTAGGCATTTAAGTGTTGCTAGTAATTTCTTCCTTATAGATTGCCTATGCAACTCTAAGGTAGTAGCAGGTAAAGCGCTTTAGATATCTAGTATAACGCTATTAGGATGCCTTATTCTAAAGGCGTCCTATAGGCTAGGTCTTAATCTCTATCTTCTTAGAGCTTCTTAACTAGCAGCAGGTCTCTAGAGGCAAGATAGAAAGACTAGCTACTCTCTGCTCTATAGCTAAGTCTACTACTCTAACTGCCTATTATAATAAAGTATTATAGCAATTAGGTAGCTAGCTTACCTAGTAAAGTTATTTTAGATTATGTTTTCTAAGATGTTCTTACTAGCTATTCTTAGTAAACTAGCTAGTTCGATCTATTCTAAGAATAATAGCTTTAGCGATATTATACGCATTAAGTCGTTATTGCTAAGCGTTCTAGTATTTAGCTAAGATAGTAGTTATCTTAGAATTTAAGAATACGTTTTTAACAGTCTCTATATAATTAGAGTCTAGAGTGCCTAAACTAGATATTACTATAGTAAAATAGCGCTAATAGCTACTAGTTCTAAAGAGCGTCTAGACTTTTACTTTCTGCTAATGCTCTCTTACTGCTAGTAAGCTTCGCTATTAGTGCTCTTTGTTATAGTATTAAGCTATAGTTCTTTAGTTAGTACTAATGTAGCTACAGCGCTGCTCTTTGCATTGCTATGCATAAATTAGGTCTCCTAGAAGCGCAATTAGTTCTCTACTATAAGTAGAGTAGGTAATATTGCAAGGACTTATAATCTATAATACTAGCAGTTCTAGAAAGCTTTTCTCTCTGCTAACTTAGTTGCAGATCTTAGGTAGTACTAAATAACTGCAGTTTAGATAGGCTTTCTAGTTTCTTATGCTTCTATGCTAAGTGCAAATAATTATGCTAAATTTAGAGAGGTAGTAAAGTAGCGCGTAAGCGCTAGTAAATTATAGTAATAAGGTAGAGTCTTCTTAAGCCTGCATAATTATATGTAGCAATTATATAGGTAATAAAGAATTAGAATTAAATACTTAAAATATTATTGAATATAAGCTGTCTTAAGAAGAGAGTAAGTAATTAAGGATGTTAGCTAGTGTTAAATAAAGTAACAGATATCGTAATTATAGCTAGGGCTTACTAAGCTAAGAAGTAGAGTATTAGCACGTTAGCGCTAGCAGGCCTAGAGTAGTAGCTTAAGTTTTGAAGTTCCTTACTAAAGTAAACCCTCTAACTTTAAATGCCTGCATTACAACGAATTTTAATGCTATGAATAAACTGTTTAGAGATCTAGATTCTCCTTATAAAACTGCACAAAATAGCTTCTTAGAAATATATTATTTCCCTCTAGAAGGTTATTCATTTCTACGTTGCATTCCTACAATATAGCGCCTTGCTAAGGCCTATTCTAATTAGCTAAGCTCTGCATTCCTACTAGAAATGCAGGTAGACTTAAGGACAGAGTTTCTTAAAGAATAAGCTCTGTTTTAACTCTTATTCTTTTACCTATTAAAGATAGAGTTATATAAAGCTTAGATAAAAGTTAAGATAATAGCACTATAGATTCTTAATATTACTAGTAATACTAAAAGATATTAAATTAGTCTTAAAAATACTACTTATATTATTCTTTAGCTGCATAGTATCTTTTCTCTAAATTTAAGTAATATAAAAACTTCTTTCTAATAATAGCTAGAAGGCAGCTATATTATAAGTAAAAGTCTAAGCTACGTAAATCTATTATCTAAGTTAATTATAGTAGTATCTAAAGAAGAAGAAATTTAGATAGTATTCGTTCTGCAGTATAGTATGTAAGGTCTTCTAGATATATTAATTAAATAGTTAATACTAAGTATTCTCTAGACCTAGCGCTCTAGAAAACTTATCTTTATTAACTATAATAAGCTGTTATAGCGCTAAACTACTTAGAAGGTAAAGTAGAACTATTACGCGTATAGATAGGCTCTCTTTAACCTTTCTAGAGTAATATAATTATTTATCTATCGTAGATTATTATTAGAGAGAACTCTATAGAGATAACCTTGCCTTATTGCTTTTTTTATACCTTCTATATTCTTATTCTAATAAAACTATTCTAGCTCTTAACTGCAGTTACTATAAATTTAAGGCTATAATACTTATCTCTTCTTAGATTACCTTTAATTAGAGTACTTATACCTTTATAACTAATGTAAAAAGAGACGTTCTAACTGCTAGTGCGTTGAAATTATAGTTAGATATCTTTATTAGGCGATTAAAATAGAATAACTATACTACACTCTTTAATATACTACTAGAATAGTAGCAAACGCTGCTAGTATAGATAATACTTATTCTTGCAGAAGAAGACGAACTCTTTATTAACAATATTATTGTATTTATAAAGAACTTAAAGGTCTGCTTAATAGGACTTTAAAACACTGCATTAGCTTATAAAATTCTATAAAGGTCTATAATAAAGATATAATTAACTTATTCTATGTACCTAGCAAGTGTTATAACGCTCTCTTAATAGATGCTACTCTTAGCGCTAGAGAGAGAGCATAGTCTCGAAAAATTAGCAGATAGATATCGCATATAGTAAAACTGCAGGCGTTATAAATTTCTTATACTATAAATCTTCGCATTATATAACTAGTATTGTGCATAATAAGTAGATTAAGAGAGAAAGAAGAAGTAGATATAACGTAGTAAGGAGCTTCGTATATATAATAAGAGATATGCACATGTCTGCAAGTGAGAATTCGGATCTAGTAAGCAAGATCGCGTGCTTAAAATAGTAATCACTAAACTATAGAATTTTGTCGATTAACTTTAGTAAGGCAGATCCTATATTGCTAACGATTCTTAGTCTCTGTCAGCTGTTTGAGGCAGCTCTAAGCGGCCTCTAGTTATGCAAATTAATGTCTATTTAGAGTATAGGACTCTAATTTTGCCGAACTTCTCCCGTGCTATACTATAGCGATTTATTAAATTATAGAGCATCTTGTCAGAAAAGTCTCACGGCCGGAACGGAAATTGCGACGAGCCGGATGAGATAAATGAGAAGACTACCCTACATCTCCAGCACCCTTATTCGTCGGCTTGCAGATAGAAGAGCCGTCTCTGCGCTTAGCTTGTCTCACAGCTATGTTCGCCTCGTATTCGTCCAGTGAGTGCAAGACTCCAAAGATAGACTAGCGTTCTCGCCTAAAGTAGTCGAACCCCGCACGGAAGTCCGGTGCGCCGATCGTCCCGCTTCTCGCGTCAACGTCCTTAGGTACTATGCCATCAACCACTCAAGTGGCATGCCCACATCGAATCCAGAAATGCTCAAAAACAGACCTAGAAGCTCAGCGAATGGAACCAAGGAAGATGAGAAGAACCAACGTAAACGCGTACAGAAACCGCATTTCGCAACGATGCGCCCGCGAGAAGAAGTTGACCCAGAATCGCAATGTAGCCAACTTCATGGATCTGGTCAAAAAGGCGCAAGCCGGTGGTCATGAGAATAATACCGTCCTTGTAAATGCCTACGCAGAGTTGATGCAGGAGAATGACCAACTGAACGAGGCGCTTCTTCGCATGCGCAAGAAGCTTCTGAGCATTAGCAACAGTTCAGAAGCGGCAGCGGGTACGTTGTTTTCCCATCGCAAGCGACGAGCCAGTGAGATCTCCAGATCATTGACATTACTCAAGATGACCCTATTTTTGAAAAACTCCTAAAGCCCAGGGGCGATCAGCGCCGTCAGTCCGTAGACCCTTCCGATCCGTCGCGACCTGAGCCGGACACTGTGGTGCAACGGGATGCTGAAACGACGGAATCAAGATCACCTTCATCATCACCAGGTAATAATCGCAGTCAGGAATTACACCCTACAGCGGCACCCGTCATTGAACTGAGCGGCTCAGTTGAACCTGATCCCTTGTTCGATGACTTGGGTTTATCGAATTACGCCGTGTATAATTCGTTGCCGGAGCGCGAGATTATCGAGATCGGGCACAGGGAGGATGAATCCCTTGAGAGTTTCGCTCAGAAAATCGATTACAGCTTCCTGGACTCATTCACAATGCCAACGCCTTCTAATTTCCCCGAGGGCCCCACTCGAAGCCGGTCGTTCCTCAAGACTCTCAGTCCGGGCCAAACAGTCCTTGCGTCTCCAGATTCGGTCTTTGATTCTTTCGGGAGACTGTCGTATGTTCGTTTCATGGATGCGCTCGAGAGGGCCTCCGTAATCTATCTGTGCTCGGAGTCGAACATTCAAACCGATTTTACCAAGCTACATGAACCAGCGACGCTGGTAGACCTGAAGCTCAGGTGCATGAGCATTGCGAGTAGTAAGATGGTACATGATCTGGCTACTGTGGCCGTACGCGTTGCAATAAAGCACAGTGGCCTCGGTGATTATGTTCATGGGGTGGTGAGTAAATACATCGCCCTTTTAATACTCGCATGAGCTGAGTTCATTAATTCTCAATCAGGGGGGTGCATCCACCATGGAAGCAATAATGCAATGGCGCCTTGCCCCAACTGAGGATAACGTCGAAAAGATTCCTGAGCCGTTTCGGCCAACTCCACTACAACGAAATCTCGCCCATTCCTCCGTCATCGACATGCTAAATTGGGCCCATTTACGGGATCGCCTGATCTTGCTCTCGAATCAAGACCGAACTCTCGATATTGACCAAGCCGTTCGTGATATATTGCTTCACACTGTCTTCGAAGTCCCTCATCTCAATCTTTCCTTGAGCACTCTTGATGCTTACTACAACACTATTGGTCGTCAGCAGGGCTTGCCGCCCCTGTCACAACACGATATACTGCGAAAAATTGAAGGAGTGGCGTCTATCATTCCTGAGACAGGTTGCAACCACACGGCGCAATATTGGTTCGAGATTGTGCGCGAAATGTCGACAACAATGCAAGACTTGGATGTGCAACAGACGCCAAGATACCAGCTTGCTGAGAGTCACTTTGCACAGAAGTTGGGCGTCACGCGACTCTCTGGATGGAAATTGAGTCGGAAATGGTGGGAAGACTATGCATACCTAGCTACGCAACATGGTCAGTGTGATGCCGATGCGAATCTACCGGTCGACATTGACTCAGTGCGCACAGAACTTAGCACAAAGTATCCGACTGCTGCAGCTATTGACATGTAGTTATTCCGTAGTTTTACGTTTCGCAAGTTAGCTCTGCGAAAGTCGCTAGATTGGAAAATTGACTGGCGGTCGGTCGTTGGCTGCAGTGATACAAACTCAAAGCCCCAAATGATGGTACGATCGCAAGATTGTGAGTTACATGCTAAGGTCAATTCTGCGTGTGATCTAAGGGCGCTTCTTTGGCATGAATGCCCCGCAACTAGCCTTTGACCTGTTTCTTGACGTGTATCACTGTACGACCCTCCACATGCGCCTTGAACTGAGCATTGCCATCATTGTCCGCAACGAAGGTAGCACCCCCACCCACAGTAACATATTTCTGCCCTGGCTGAAGTTTCTTAAGTCCAATATCAAAGTTGCCAGGCTCGCCTGAAGGATAGAGAACAAGACTAAAGTCTTCCATATCAGTGCTCCTAGCTTTCGCGACCAGCACTCCGGGATAAGGAATGCTGTCAAGGACTGGTCCATTCTTTGTGGTCTCTGAAGGGCCCTGAAATGACACTAGTCAGCATGATCGCTCTTCGCGGATGTCTTCACATGACTCACCTTCGTAATAATCCTTCGCCAATCGCCGTTGCGGAGCAGGTATGCTTTGATTGTGGATGTATTTGTAGTGAATGACGCCTCTTCTTTACTAAATCGAAGTGCACCGGTCTTGCTCACGACCGAGCGGTAGCCGTTCTCGAGTTTCTTGATAGCCTTCTGTCGAAGCTCTTCGTCACCAAACTCAGCAGCTGTATTTCCTACCATGGCATATATAGCGTGGGGACTAGGTGAGTAAGATCCAGGGTCAATTTTGTCGGCTCCCTTGAGGTTCTTGAGGCTCAGTTCGCCAGTATCTTTGTCAATCGAGACAGCTTCACGGCGGAAGATTGCCCACATCCTGCGTGCGACGTGGTCAAAGGAGCCCCGACAATACAGGGCGTTTGAAAGATCGCCTAGCGCGCCGCAAATACCAGGAATTGTAAAGCCAGTCAGTTCTGAGCGGATAGGCAATATTGACCCATCTGCCTCGCCTAACTCCTCGACTAACGATTGTTCGAACCTGGGTCCGAGCCGCTTGGTGTGGTCGGTATCAAAGATGCGATCATACACTGTCTGGCCGATCCAGCCCATGAAGTTACATGGCGAGTAGATCCAATTCGGCTCACACGGGAAAAGGGTATACGGGTTTGCTTCCCACTGTCGCACGAGCGCCTCCGATACGGAATGCATGTCGTAATCATAGACATGACTCTTGTCGACCTGGAACTGCAAGGAACCTGGCTCGGTGTACCTCATGTCACCAGACAGTTCGGTATAGAATGCCAAAGCCTGGAGAAACCATCCAGTGACCATAATATTGTCTTCCTTGACAGGATCCCAATCCAAAGAAAATTTACCCCAAACGGATTCCCACCTCCAGAAGCCTAGAACACGTGGTGTGAGGGACTTTTCAATAAAACTGCGGTACATCCGAGTGCTGTACCCCATGGAAGTTTCGGGGCGTATACGTTGTGATACATAGCCCAAGCAATACATCATCTCATAGAGCTGATATCTTAGGGCCGCGGGCTGGAATTGGGTCGATGATTGTGAAGTTGGAAAAGTCGTCGATGCCCTGAAGGCCCATGTCGAAGATGAGCTGGACTCTTCGCAGCTCGTCAAGAGTCAGCTCACGCTCGTCGTCAGGGTCGGCTGGTTGCGCCTGCGCTTCAATCCGCTGAAGTTCTTCTGGGAGGTACCGGTTGCGTTCAGCCCGCTTCAGGTTACCACGCGCACGCTCTTGGGCAGAGCTGCGATTGAAATACACTATGGAAGATATCCAGATCGCAGTCGCAACGATGTCAGCCTTTGTAAATACACTATCCGTTGCTGCAGACGCGTACGCGCCTCCGACTGACGAAGCCCACAAGAGCAGGGGGAAAATGACTCCTCCGGCGCCAAACCAGACCAGAAGGCATAGTGGCATCGCAGCCCAGGTGATCATGAATGAGATAGCTCCAGATACGTTTGCGCAGGCGATGTAGCCAGCCCCCGGAAACAGCAGCGACAGCATAGCGGCACGGACTTTAGGTGTGAAGGAAAGTCCTAGCGCTCCGTGCAAACTTGGATGAAACCCGGCAATGGCCACGCTAGCCAGTAGAGACCATATGGTCAGGCTTCGTCGTTGCACCTTTTTCCGATGAACCCCTGTGCCGAAGGTGGCGGGGATATACTCAAGGAACGGTTTCGACCCGACGACATCCTGTGATACTCGTTGATGTTAGCGGTGCGATCATCCATGCTTGTCTAGGGACTGCCCAATACGTGCGATCCCGCAAAGTATGAACAGGTCTCAAACTGTAACAGCACGTACCTTTGTGACCATTAGCTTTGGTAGTCGAGTACTGGGGCTCGGATTGCGTGAGACGAGTTCGTTTGGTACGAAGGGTTGCGGTCGTGGTAGTAGCCATCGTGAATAGAATTTACGTCAATGCGCTGACAATGTCATGAAATCGTGTAATAGTAGCGGATAGGGTTGAAGGCGAAGTTGCTATGTTGTGGCATAGAACAAACAATTAAAGGTAAGGGCATGTGGCAAAATACCTATGACTTTTTCGGGTCACAAAAGTCAAATCCGTGCTCAGTCCTTCCGGAAGGCGAAACGACTGGGTCAGAGAATCGGGATAGCTAAACCTAGTGGAGCTTTGGAGACCCAGTCTTTCGCGCGGGGTTGATCGATGTGGCAGTGGTGGTCAGATATATCTGACACGCTGAAGTGCCTAACCGACCCTTGGCGCAACAGCGGACATCACCATCCAGCGACGGGCGCCAGTTCCACCTATGCGGCCACACCAATATTTCTAGAATCGCAATCGAAAAGCACCAACATATTTGAAGAATCATTGTGACGAACATGCAGGTACACATTGTTGTTCCCCATCAATTTTCCCCCATCGACGTTTTCCACACGCCGTGCTCTTACTTTGTCAAAATCATTGCTGCAACTCCACTCGCACACCACTCGCACACCAATTACTCCTTGTATCTGATCGCTCTTGCCGTTCGGCGTTAAAGAGCCGAACGTACAGCTTTTACTTGCGCCTGAGAAAGGATGGCAGCATGTTGTTTATACGGCGCTTTTATGATGAGTCTCTTCCTTCGAGAATACTCAACAATTTCGTCTTTGAGTGTGCGATCAGGAAAATCATCCTCTGTCGAGCAAATTCTCCACAAAGGGCTTGAGCATGAGGGACAAGAGGTAGTAACATGCCATATCGGGGGTATGTCTTGCGCAAACTGTGCCGTATCGATCAGGAAAGTGCTCATGGGTCTTTGCGGAGTTCGATCTGCTCACGTAGATTTCCTCTCTGGTCTTAGTCATGTAGTAATCGATCGACATGCCATCCAGAAGGCTGAAGTTCTTTCGGCGATACATTGCTTGGGATATACATCGCAGATTCAACGGCCTGGCCATAGCAAAGAATCAGGCACGATTTTAGGCTGGTGGCGATGGGATAAAGCTATCACATGGAGCCTCATGTTCATCGTTCCTATTCTGTTTCTCGAAATGGCAGAAACAGCTACTTATGTCAATCCTCAAACATGCCGAACGGGAATATTATGGCTGGCAGGATTCGTGCAGTTCGGATTCGGGCTGCCATTCTACGAAAAGGCCATTGCCGCAATGCGCAATACAGGACTGCTGTATCTTCCAATGGACGCGCTCATCGCAGCCTCGACGACCACCTCTTATATCATGGGACTGAAGTCTTACTTCCTTGGGAAGGATGTGCATTACGCGACTACGGCAGCGACTCTCATCTTTGTCATTTCGCTCGGTAGGTATGTCGGGGAGATGTTCAGGACGTCATCAGCTCCGACTATCGCTGCCTTTTCCAACATTGTTCCTTCTGAGGCTCGTCTCTTGCACTCGCCGACTCCGGTTTCGTCGCATACATTAAAGCCCGGCGACTTTGTCGTTGTTGAGGCTGCTCATCGATTTCCCTGTGACGGCAGGCTCGTGGCTTATCCAAACCAATTCCAGACGCTCAATCTCAATATCGATGAGAGCATACACACTGGAGAATCGATATTGGTGAAGAAAGTTTGGGGCGACATCTGCTTGGCCGGGACCATCAACTCTCACTCCCAGGAAATCATCATAGAGGTAATCGAAGGAGGTCGAAATCGTCTCGATCAGATCCTAGATGCCGTCCTTGAAGCACAACTGCAGAAGTCCGATATTCAGCCATGGCTTGATCAGGTTTCTGAGTACATGGTTTCGTGTGTGATGTTCTGTGCATTTATCGCCTTCTTGGTCTGGCTTCCAGATGGCTTCGACACAGCCGCCACGTTCTTCTCAACAACGTTAATTGTCGCATGTCCTTGCGCGTTTGGTCTGAGTGTTCCGGCTATGACAATGATTGCATGCTGTAAGTTCAAATTTCATCAGCATTTGTTGATGCTTAGTGTCTCCAGCTAATCTAATTCTATAGCCCTTGGAGCGGCAAAAGGAGTTGTTGTTCGAGCTGGTGTTCAAGCTTTCCAGAAGTCGTCTACTGTCACCACCATAGTCTTTGACAAGACCGGAACTCTGACCACCGGAGATATTAATGTCGTTCATTACAAGATTCATGGCCGCTGGGAAGAACCAGTATGGTGGCAAGTCATTGGTGAAGCCGAAAAGCGTTCGCGACATTGGACCTCGACGGTCATAGCTAAATACATTGAAGTTCACCATCCAAGATCAGTTTCGATGTCACTTTCAAAGAGCAAACCACAAGAAGCACCACGAGAAACCCCGGGAAGCGGGGTAACTGCTGATGTCGACGAGGTCAAAGTTGTAGTGGGCAACGAACAATATTTACGAAATGCCAATGTTCAGAACCTCGACACACTTATGAACGATGTCGAAACGCTTTCAAATACCCATTCATGTACTTTTGTAGGGCTGAACGGCCGGTATGCTGGATTTATAGCATTCAGTGACCCGGTCCGAGATGATGCAAATAAAGAGATACGAGCGCTGAAGTCTCAGGGATATGAGATATACATGGTGAGTTCCAACAGATGAAGCCTTGATGTTAATCTTCTCACTCGTCAATAGATGACGGGAGACAGAACAGAAGTCGCAAAGGAAGTCGCTAATGCCATTGGCATTCAGAACGTTTTCGCTGAGCTCACTCCTGTACAAAAGAGCGACAAGATCAAACGCTTGCGAAAAGAGGGCAAAGTTGTGGCTATGGTTTGTGTATTCTCATCTAAGCGCACTCAAGATTTATACGCTAACATTGTCGATGCTCCAGATAGGTGATGGCATCAACGACACTGCTGCTCTAGCAGCTTCTGATATTGGTATATCTTTACAAAGCTGTCATTCAGTGGTCCTTGCATCATCAGACATAGTGCTTTTAACATCCTCTCTGCGCATGGTATCGATAGCCTTCACTCTCGCTCGAAACGCCAATGCAGCAATCAAGGGAAGCATCTTCTGGGCCGCTTTGTATAACTTCACGCTGCTTCCACTCGCAATGGGCGCAGGCGCAAGATGGAATATTATCATGACGCCGTAAGTTACTTCTCAACTCGCAACAGTGAAAGTGTGGCTGATTGGGCTTCCTAGAACTATTGGAGGTATGCTTATGATAGGGTCTTCTCTAGGCGTGATCTGCGTGAGCATTTGGTTGCGAATTCGATTGAAGTCTTTGTTGAAGTAGCGCTATGTATATCGGATTGAATTTCACGATTTGGAAGATTTAAGCAGATACTGTGACGAGCCTTCTGAGCTAGTTGCTGATGTTGAAACTTTAACAAACATTACACCTAGACCTGAAGACCTATAACAACGAATGCTACAAAAGTTATTCTGCATACATATGAGAGGTGTGGCCGCTTAAACTGCTACACCGGGCCTAATATGCTTGCTGATCAGTGGTCTATGATACGAGTAGCTAGAGTACTTCGTGAGACGACCTGTGAGTAAGAAGAAATTCCTCAAGCCGACCTCCGTGCACAACAAAAACTCCCTTCTAAGATCTTGGTTGTTCTTGGCGATAGGCAAAATGGCCAGAATTGTAGTTAGGGTGCGGGGTAGACCTCTATTCCGAGAAGCAAGCCCCTCTCTTGACTTACGAGGTTCTGTGCGGATCGCACGCAGATGCGGGAATTATCTGACTTGCGTCAGACAGATAGATTGTTGATCCCATCAATTCGGTTTGGTGCATTGCACGAAGCGGAAGCGTGCTGGATCCGGCAAGTCTATCTGGGGGTGGTGGTGCTCCACTGGTACCTATGTGCTACTTATTGTTTCATGTTCAAAAGCAAAGCAACTCGTACAAAACGCAACAGCCATCTGCTTGTACTAAATCTTATGAAAAATTTAAACTAATTTTCATTCCGTAAATATGACACTTATTAACACACAAAATCCAGAGCTGGGTCTATTCCTGAACAATGAAGTATGTACTCGCTTTCTTGCGTCCTTTTGCAGTGACGAAACTTAGCCATGCATGCACCCTCGCTGACTTATTATCGATACTAGTATGTAAAGGGGGAAGGTCCGGAGCTTTGCTTCAAAAACCCAAAAGATCAAAGCGACATTCCTTTCCGAGTCAATGTTGCGAGTGCGGCTGATGTCGATCGCGCCGTTCATAACGCTCGTACTGCATTCATTGGTGAGTGGGCCTCTTGGACTGGCGAGAGACGTGGGGAGGCTCTGTACAAGTTGGCAAAGCTTGTTGATGATAACAAACACGAGCTGGCCTACCTCGAGAGCATTTGCAGTGGCAAGCCCTTGTCTGGTTTGCTCATGGAATTTGACATGATGACGGAAGCCATAAAATGTAAGCCTGCTAGGTATGACGCTCTTAAGATCGTGGCTGACTACGACTTTTAGACTACGCCGGATGGGCTGATAAACTCAAGGGCGAATCCTACTCACCAGAGAAAGGATTCTACCGAATAGTGAAGCGTGAACCACTCGGGGTCTGCTGCGGCATCACCGCTTGGAATGCTTCACTGTTGTTCGCAGCTTGGAAGTCTGTTCCGGCTCTCGCAACTGGCAACGTAATCATCATCAAGCCATCTGAAAAGTCACCACTCGGAACTGTCGCTCTTGCTGCATTGTACAAGAAAGCCGGATTTCCTTCAGGGGTGTTCCAAGTCCTTGTTGGAGCTGGAGACGTCGGTTCCTTGCTCTCATCCCACATGGACGTTGACAAAATTTCGTTCACAGGATCCACTGCCATTGGACGCCGGGTTCAAGAGGCTTCAGCTAAAAGTAACCTCAAGCGTGTTACGCTAGAACTAGGCGGGAAGTCACCTGCGATAGTGTTCGATAACGCAAACCTTGATCAAGCGTTGGCATGGGTAACCGCTGGCATTACAGCCAATGCTGGCCAGGTCTGTGCTGCAACTTCACGACTATTCATACAAGCCTCGATTTTTGACGCCTTCCTTGAACGTCTCCAGGCCAGCTTCGAGGCTATCGCTCAGAATCTGGGAATGGACCCACTAGATCCGAAATCGCAATATGGGCCTGTTGTGGATCAATCTCAGTACGACAAAATCTCGCAGATAATCCAAGAGGGCAAAAAGACAAACAAGGTCCTCACTGGCGGCGGTGACGATAGCAAGGGCGGGAACTTTATCGCCCCGACTATTTTCGTTAAGCCAGACAAGCAGGCAAAGGTTTACAGAGAGGAGGTCTTCGGCCCTGTTCTTTGCGTTCAGTCATTTGAAACCGAGGATGAAGTTGTCAAAGAAGCGAACGACACAGAATACGGACTTTCAGGTCAGGAAGCTTCAAACTCATCCAGACAAGAATCTCGCTAACCAGTGTAGGAGCGGTATTCACTCGCGACATTGCACAAGCCTTACGAGTTAGCGATCGAATCCGAACCGGCACAATCTCAATAAACTGCAATCTTATGGTAGGCCCACAGACACCTATGGGCGGGTTCAAGTGAGTTCAAAAATTTCTTCCCATCTACACTGTACTTGGCTAATGTAGAGCCACCATCAGAAGCAGTGGTATAGGACGAGAGATGGGTGAAGAAGGGTTGCATCACTACACTGAGACCAAAACGATATGGATTAGGTATGTATCCTTTACGCCATCTCTCTAGTTGAGCTAAGCATCCAAAGCATGTCATAGAGACACACGTAGTAAACGAGGCTTTACGAGGCTTGCTGTATCCTTTGTGTATGCGCAAATTTGAAAGCGTCTGTTATTGGTATCGACTTAGGATAGGAATAAGACCGAGCCGGTATTAGCCTCCTTTAGTGAATAATTGCAACCAATTCATTGTCAATAGCCATAGTGATCCCAATCAACCAATGTTATATCTCAGTGTGGTTACAGCGAGCGTGTGTCTAGCATCATCTGTGCCGTCCTCAGTAGGCAGTAAGTCGGTCAGTACTATGAACCTCGCGAGAAGATATCGAGAATATGTAAAAACTCACTTCCGTGAAAGGCGAGAGGCGAGTACGGGACTGATAATGCTCCAAACTATTTATGCACACAGGAGCTAATCTACGAAAGCCATGTCTTCTTACCGTTTTCCAGTCAGCCATCGACCCATCCACTTTGCGTTCAACTCCTTCGCTTCCTCGACCATCCCAATTTCCAGCAACAGTTGCACGGCTCCTCTGACGGAAGAGTACAAAGCTGAGCTAGTCCAGGCATGAGTTGGGGCCGTGTGTTCGCCGATGAAAATAGTGTTGTGCTCGGTGCGGAAATAAGACGGGATGTACAGCTTGTGCTGTTCTATGTTTGGCCTCGTCCAAGCAGAAGCACTGAACTCGTCCTGCTGCCAGCACAGATGTTCATAGTCGCCGGTATACAGCTCTCTGACTTCTTCTCCATGGAGGTCTGCGATTGCGTCCAGTATCATTTCGACATATTGCTCCTTGGAAAGACTGACGAAGAAGTCGGCCCAGTCTGCACCGCGATAATGCGTGATCAAGCCTGGACGGCCAGTCTCGTTGAAGCCATACATGGGATAGTACAGTGAGCCAACTGGTTCACTCCGAGGGCGAGAATAGCCACCAAAGATTGGACGTGGACCTTTCTCCCAAAACCGTTCTTTGAACAGCAGTGCAACTTTGCAAGCGGACTGGAACCGCAATCCTGACGCGCCCATGGCGCGGCTCAGGACCGAAGAGAACTTGGGGAGTTCCATAAAGCGCGTCATGGTGAATGGCACAGCCATTATCGTGAAATCGAACTCTTTGGAGCGTGTAGTGCGATTCTCTCCCTTCCCTTCGATCCACGAAAGTCTAGTTCTGGCTGCTCTGCCATGATCTTGTACATACTCGAGCTTGCGAATCTTGCGATTCAGCGTCAATTTGTCGGACACCTGGGGAATGAAGGCGTCCGTAATTCGATCGAAGCCTCCCTCAACATACTTCCACTGGGTCAGGCCGAGAGTTCCAGGGCTCCCGCTCAGCTCCAGGTTTGAGTTGTGGTGCATCTCATCCCAAAATATGTCGTAATCTTTGCTTGTCCAGATCGCATCAGTTACGTTCTCGCTGGCCTGCCAGATGTTCCGCATCATACTCTGCTCGGATATATCATCTAAGCCCTGGTCCATGGCCTTTTTGTGAGCGCGCCAAGGATCTCGCTGTATCTCGCGAAGAGTCTTCTCGTCCATCAAAATTTGGTTCATCTTCTTCAGCGTGCTGTTGTACTCTTCAGTCGTCAAGATGGGGGCTGCTGCCAGGTTCGAATTAGCCTCGACGTCTGCCCTGGTTGGCACTCGCCCGTCAGGTAGTCTTTTTGTCCCTCGTGCATAAAGCTCGTTCGGATGGTGTTGGATCCAGGGAGCAAAGTTGATGGTCCATTTCGGGTCGTGGCCGTTTAGCTCGTTCAGCCAATCCGCAAGGTCAAATACCATGCGATGGTCGGTATAGATCTCCGTGGTGTTGTCGCTTTTGTATGTTACGTTCCAGGGCAAGCGCATCGGTCCCATCTCCGCATACTCTTGGGTGCCGCCAACAAACTTTGTTCTGTATCGACCGCCCACACGCCCGCTAGCTTCGATGATTTCCCAATTGTGGACGCCGACAGAGTCCAGCATGAGAGCAGTTGCGAGCCCTGATACGCCTGCTCCCACTATTGCGATGCTGACATTTGGTTCACGTTTCGCTGGCGTGTGTTCGATCGAGGCAACTTCCTCGAACCATGTCCCTAATGCATCGAAATCTTGTAGGAGAGGTCTCTGCTGATTTTCGATGTCCCTCTCGGCTTTCGTTACTACTGGAGTTCCGACGACTGTTACAGCAAAGATACCCAAAGCAAGAGCTGGCGCCCAGCACTCCTCTAGAAAGTTGATCATTGTTATCAAGCTGCGATGCGAAACCTAGACATTGGTACTTCCGTCGACATTTTGTAGTTGAGGAAAGCCCGCTAACCGACAAAGTCGCTGCAACTCATCACGTTCCCCGCAGACATGCATATGCTGCGGTCTATATAGACATCATGGTACCATAAGCACCCCGAACCCTGTTTGGTGCAGCTGCATCGCGAAGATGTCAGCAATTGAGCAAATTAAGCCTAGGGGTCGGAGCTTGATTGGCTAGTCACTTGAGCACCCGAAAGCTTAATCACTGGCCTCACTGCCTTCAACAGCTTGGTTTGGTTGTGACTTGATTAATTGGCTGAGCAAGATGAAAATTGGGGACGGGCCTAATGGTGAGGTTATCGGCTGAAGATGGGACAGAATTTGCATGTACGACGTACTCGACAACGTCTTCCTGCGTGACTGCGCCCTACGTGCCTCAGCAACGACTTCTTAATACTCCTTACTTTTCAATTACTACTAATTGAGCGCTTGCACACCGTCAATCAACCTTGATTGACTTGCGAATTGAGAGGAACTTGAAGTTTCACAACCTGAATGTATCATCAGCTTGATGTACTTGCACAGTTGAGCATATTGTCGACTGCTCTGCCGCATCGTGAAATGGCATACACACGTTCAATACCAAGAGACACGAGAAGTGTAAGGTGTAATACAAATCCTGAGCAATTCTGCTTTCACGATGCAAAACAACCTCCGAGCCCTCTCGTAGCAATGAAATGGCCTCCAGATTTGTTGCGTACCAAGATGATCGCAATAGCGGATGATTATCGCTTCTGGCCTCCTCAGAGCACCATGATGGATAAAAATGCGTGGCCACGAGGTGAAAATCCTTCACATGCTAGGCTGCGAGGCAGTCTGTACAATGCGTACACTTTTATGGATATCATGATCGATGTTCGTCAATCCGACATGTATTTCAAGTTGCATGGCGCAGTGGGTACAGATGTGCGTCCGGACTATGACATGGGCACGCCCAGTAAGCTAAGCTTGCTTAGCTTGTTGGGCCATTCACACATGCGCACGGCCGAAGCAATTGCAAAGAGTACCGAGTCAGGGTAAGGAAAAAATGTCGGGATAGTGTTCGATCTTTTACCCACCCCTTCAGTGTGATGCAAAAAAGATTGCTGGATCAAATACCGGAGTCGCAGTCCAACCTTTTCCACACAAAAGCAAAATTTCTGGTTCTCAGCACTGATATCGGCTTCGTATGAGACTGAACTAAGCTACACGATTTTACATCATCAGGGCATCGCAATGTTTCGAGAGCCACTGAACGGGCTGCCTCGAAAGGGAGTCTCAACGCATGTTGAACACATCAGCTGCTTTAATTTCTCCAAAGTACAATGCAAATATATACACGTCTGATTTGTACGTAAAGTATGTAGCTTTGCTAAACGTGTAAATTCCCGTTGACATGCAAACACAATTTCTTGCGACAGGCAAACCAAAGATCCGTCAAAGCAGAGTCTATTTCCCACGCATTAGTTGAACGTATTTGGCTGCTTCGCGTATCTGATAAGACTCCAACATGTGGTAATGCAATGCAGTCACAAGTTCCGGCCTGCGATAGAGCAGCCCGCTGTAGACCAAGATCTCGACCGAGTTCTCAGTCGGACAAGAGGTGGCTGAAGAGCCAAGATAAACCCAGGATCTTTACAAAGAGTAGCACCCCTAGCGTATCAGGGCGTGTAAGATGAAAGGACATTTCCACACAAATTGCCAAGGACATCACATTGGCGTGAACGAAGAGTCCCTGCTCATTGTTCGCATACCCTCGTCTTCGGGGACATGTTTGCGAGCTGGTACGCCCTCTTGGTATTGCTGTGATGTGTAGTGAAGCGGCAGAGTGCCAAGTGAAAGCGTGCAGTAGAGTCGTGGGGGCGTATCTAGACGGATTGACTATGTAGCTATTCGGCGTATCCGATTGTCTGTTACGGTGCTTGCTCTCATCCCGGTCTTTTTCGATCTTACCATGGACGGCCATGATCTGCAACTCCAGGTATTCTCTTCATCTACGGGCGGCGGAATGGAAGATATCCGCGTATCGGCCAGTTGTATCCGCATGTTGACATGGTTGTTCATGATGATTCTTGTCACCTTCGTGTTCAGATACGATATGCTCAACGATCGGCTCTAGCCAAGGCGCCGAACAGAGTTCCGGGACGGATCTTGGGGGCCTGATCTCTTGCTTTTAGTGTTTCAGCGTTGGAACGGCGGACACTAGTCGCCGTTGTTCTTGGCCACCGTACATAGCTCAGCCACGTGCCAATGTCATAAGGTCAAATGCAATGATCCGAATGGACGTGTTGCAGAGGTCGCACCGCACGACGCACGTGTACGATGCGTTTGGTAGGACGACAGGCTTTGCAGAAACTGAAAGCGATGGGGAAGTATTAAGATTATTGATTGATGTGGTCTATGTATGGTACGAGAATGCTCGGCAGTGACACGGTAGAGAACGTGGGATGTCAGCCGAAGTTGACGTCACAGTTGTTGGTGTCGCTTTTCAATAGAATGTGCAGGTGACTGCAATCATTTTACTCCAAACACTCCCGCGCGACGAACCCTACATTGTCTTGCATGTAACTATGGATTTTCCGTCTCTCATTCCCGGGACGCAGGCAATTGGCGCCGAGCTTGAGAACGTGAGTTCGACGCTTCCGTTCCTGGAGCCAGTAAACTGAACGCTGGCGCTCGCATTCGCGGTATTCAGCCCGATACCTGCGCCAATCGTGATAGTGTCCGGGGTAATGGTAAAGCCGCTACCAAGACCGAAATTACTGGAGCCTGCCTGGAGTCCTCCTGAGACATGGGTTAGCATAAGGCACTGGAAATGATTGGCGGACACGTACCTCCGTACGACACGTCTTCTTGCCAATTGATGCCACAGCCTAAAATTTTTTGTCAGTAACATATCGAGGTGCTTCAAGTGTGGAGCACCCACCTGTTCCAATGTCGCCAAAGGGGCTTAAACGCCCTGCAGCTGCGACATTGCCAGAACCGCTAGTTGCATTCACATGCTTCTCCAGGCTAGTAACTGCGACGGTGTTATCGCGCTTGTGTGCAGCCAGTGGCGTCGCAGATGCGGCCAAGGCGAGAACGCTCCAGGAAAGATAGTGCATCGTTTTTTTTTTTGAAGAAGTATGAGGTCAGAGTGCGCGAACGAGTAGAGTGTATGAAGCGAATGTAAAGAACGAGTGTGTGGCGGTATAATCGCTGGCCTCCGCGCAGTGCGCGAAGTTCACCAACATATATCTTCGAGACCCTAATTTCCTCAGAGGCGCAAGTTGAGGTGCTCAGCCTTGGCCGTCATCAGTTCGGCGCTTCTCGTGCCCATTCTCGTCGCACTGTTGGTTCCGAAAGCAGCCGGAATTGCAAGAGCAAAGGATAACCACGCTTCGGCCCGAATGCGATCAGCACTCGTCGACAAAATGCTCTTGGGTGCAAAACTCTCACAGAGGTATTCAGCGCAGCGCGCGCGAAAGCTAATATCGCAAACTTTCATCGCGAGCAGGTACCACATTGATGTCGAATCCTTCCAAATTGCGCGAGCCGGAAATAGACTACTGCAAGGCACGTTTGGGACGTTTTAGGTAGCCTGCTCGGCCGGTGGGGCCAGGCACGCACTAATGCCAGCTAGGAGTTCTAGGCATAGCTTCGGGGAATTAAGAAGCGACTAATGCAGGCCACCCCTGCCCAGTGACGTCTCGACACAACACGCGTGCCCGACCCGGCGGTCCATGGTTGTTGAATATTTTCATTCATCTCTGCGTTCGGGTCTATCTGCAGTATGTACAAGACGTCACCTTCTCCTGAAGAATCTTCGGACATCAGACTGGAGAGACTTCCTAAGGTCTCCGTTGATGCCATAGGTGATTGCGTTCGCGAGTCCGATGAATTGCGTCGAGGCTTGCATGATTGACAGCACTCGGCTTTTGTGGCCAGTTGCCTCTACCAATCTGTTGAGCAAGCCGGGTGTCCAGAGAATGACGTATAGCACCGGATACGCATTCAGAAGCAACATTTTCTTGATCTCCCGCTCCACGTCGCGTGTTCGCCGTTGGATCGGGCTTCCGGGCTGGGCGGCTTCTGTTGTTGTCTCCACAATCGTAGTGCGCGTTGGAGAGTTTGGGACGCTGTTCTTGCCTGGTGGAAGTCAGTATGCCAGCAAAAATAACAAGGAGACCCTGCGCCGATGAGGCGTTGCATGGGTTTATGAGAGTGCGCAGGGCGGCACGTACCTTTATCCGATAGGACTGAGATTGCCTTCTCACTGTTGGCGCCGTCGCGAGCCTCGAGGTCAACATGTGTGGTAGCACCCTGGTGTGCGGGCCCTTGCTGCGCGTGGCTAACCTCGAAGCGATATTCAACGTTGATCTCATGCAGTTCAGTCTGCGACTCGCTTCTTAATTCAAAGGCGTCTTTCTGTCCGAAAGGGCGTCGTGGAAGGGAGCTTCCGTTGGTCTTCGATCGAGTGCTTGTGACCATCTTCAGCTCCCTGAAGTGTCGGCGCATGTATATCCAAATATAGGAATAAATTCCAATCGTGACAAAGATAATGGCGAAGCGCCATCCATGGCCAAGCGCATATCGCAAGTCCGTTCGTTTACCGGATATCCAGCACCAGTTTCCGCTGACCGGTTTAATCTCGTTCAGTCCCGCGGCTGTGGAAGCTGGAAATTGATGTCAGGCAAATGTGCTTGCTATTGTTGTGCATCGCACGCTTACCAGTGATTGTAGGGATTATCCACACGGATGCACAGATGAGGATCTTCCTCATCAGGGACGTATTAGGCATATAGGTCTTACGAGTGATGGTCAAAAGAGTAATGATTGCAATTGCAAGGATGGAAAAGTCAGCGGCCTGCGCATGGATCAGTCAAGAGGTCTCGCGGCGCCAAATAAAGGCGCTGATGTCCCTCACCTGAACTGACCACTGCCCCATCCAGCCATTTAAAGTGCATGCTGCGCTGGGTGTGGTTTTGCCTCGGGTGAGAACATAAAGGCCAGATATAGAATTGTTTAAAGAGTTGATGAACTCTGGAGTGTGTCAGCTCATTCACTCTGTAGTTTCTTTGCTGGGGTTTTACCGGCCAGAGCAAGGTTCAAGACCAACGCGTGGCGGAACGACTTTTGCTGCTCAGCGTAGATTATGTAAGAAATTAGGACACCGGTAGTCGCCACGCAGGACAGAAGACTGCCAACGAGGGTCGGTATGAGGACCGGGGCATCGTAAGCCATTGTGGACCGAGCGGTGTGGAATAGCAGGTAAGGTAACCCGGTGTTTCACAGAAAAGAAGGTCTTGAACAGGAAGTATGTTGGTTATAGGAGTCGGTGAACGACCGCGGACAACCCTAGTCGCCGTCCGTAGACAAAATTCCGGGCTTCAGGAACGCTCTCAAATCCTGCTGTTCTGCCTGAAAGTAGCAAGAGGCGCCCCTAGAATCGCCTGGTCCTGGCTCGTGTCACTGACTTGCGATCAATAGTAATGGCTTGTGGCGCCGCGGAGCGCGACGATGGCGTAAGGGTTAAAAGTTAAAGTTTTCGGGATGATAGTCCAACATCCTAGGGACGAGTGGATGAGCAGCGGTACTTATTCCGTGGAACCCGACATGTGCGCGCCATGCTTCAGATCGGGCATGGGCAGCCTCTCATGCGAACACTATGTTGGTAACAGACTAAAACACATGGCGCAACGCTTTCGATCGACTCCATGTATGCGACGGTTCGATCGCCCTGAGGGGAACGGAGGCAAGTGGCGTGGGAAATCGCGTTCCGGGTAGTCCACCCCCACAAGTGCAGCACGTGCGGGGATCTGGAAGCCGCGTGTGGCATACAGGGTCCACGCCGGCTGGGCTCTGCAAGACAGCAAAGCTTGACTACTCCTAGCGAGCTGTCCAATACATCATCATAAGCAAGCCCCCTTGAAGCTTATCTCCTGAACGTCCCGCAACCATGGGCAAGCTGCATGCATGAATCACGTAGCGGGTATCGACATCTGGATGAATAGACGTAGCCTTGCGCCCGGGATCGGTGGCTGCAAACAATTCGAAATATTGTAAGCTTCTCCCTGCGATGCTCCGAGGATCGAAGCATGCAAGTCGCTCGAGTCGATATGGCGTCCATCCCTATCCTTGATCTCTATTAACCAGATTCATTATGAGGTCCGGTGGCTGTGTGAAACAGCCACTTGAGATTATCAGTAAGGCGAACGTCAGCAGGCAGTTGCACCGCAGGCAATTGGGTCGCACCGCCGAGAGCACCGCCGAGTCACTTCGTGGTACCACCGAAGCTGACCCCGACATAGGGGATACAAATAGTCAAAATGCCCAGCATGGCCAATCCGATGATCTTGGCCTGCAGCAGTTTGAACCATTCGCAAAAACGGCCTTCAGCTTCCCAGGGCATCCTAACGGAGACTGGTCTCAATACAGCCAAGCTGTTCTGCCGGCTTTAGCGATAAGCGTGTCTTTCCGCATCTGCTGCGCGAGTGATCGTATCCAAGGCTCAGGCACCATGCGAAACTTTTTCGCAGCTGGGTTGCTGCTCACAGCAGCGCATTTGGTAGCAGGCCACAACGCTCCGAACCCGCCTGCACCGCAATCGCCTTCGCCGTCTCAAGCCCGGCAAAATGGCGAACCTCAGAGACCCCATGGCAAAGACTTTGTGCCCGACCACTACCTCTCCGTAACATTCGAGAATCACACCGTGGCATGTCAGCATCACATGTCGGCCTTGGTGAACCACACGTCACCAGGACCGGCTATTCGCATCCCGGCTGGCAAGACGAGCTGGATTCGAGTATGTAACGATATGGAGGAGTACAACACAACAATGGTATGAAAATCCGCATCGCATAAAGTTTACCAGCTAACGCGGTCCAGCATTGGCATGGCCTCACACAGCGTACAGCGCCCTTCAGTGATGGTTCGCCTGTATCGCAATGGCCCATCGCTCCCCACAGGTGCTTTGACTACGAAATCCACCCGGAGCCAGAGGATGCGGGAACATACTTTTACCATTCGCACGTCGGGTTTCAAGCCATTTCAGCTGCTGGAGCTCTCATCGTTGAGGATGTCGGACCACCTCCATTCCATTATGACGAAGAGCGCATTGTACTCATTCAAGACTATTTCAACAAGTCAGACGAGACGATTGAGAAGGGACTGAGATCAGTGCCTTTTGTTTGGTCTGGCGAGACGAATGCAGTTCTGCTGAATGGCGTTGGTGTAGCAATTGGAGAGAAGGCAGGACAGGGAAACTGCAAACTGCCAGTCATCGACGTAGAGCCAGGTAAGACCTACCGCATGCGCTTCGTGGGTGCGACTGCCTTGTCGCTGGTCGCCCTCGGAATTGAAGGCCATTCCAGGATGGATGTGATTGTGGCAGATGGGAGCTATACACAACCGCACACTGTCGATCATATGCAGCTTTCTTCTGGGCAGCGGTTTGATGCCATCATGTGCACAAAGACAGTAGAGGAACTTGGCAACCAAACCGACTATATCATTCAATTCGAGACAAAGGACCGACCAGCTGTATATACCGGATTTGGCGTTCTACGCTACCCCAGTACTTCCCCAAAGATCACGACCGCTCCGGCCGTGAAGCCCTTGACACTTTCAAACGCTACCTACGACTTTCTCGAATATGCGCTCGAGCCGCTCGTACCCAATGACTTCCCCACGGCATCTGAAGTCACGCGACGAGTACACGTCACCAATGCTCAAATCAGACAGTCAGCAACTATTTGGCAATTGGACGGACTGAATTGGACCGAAGACACAGCTGCCAACTCCCCTCCATACCTGGTTGACATCTACAAAAATGGCCCCGTCGCAATGCCAAACTACACTGCCGCACTCGCGAACGGCGGTTGGGATCCGTACTCGCTCACCTGGCCCGCCAAGCTAGGCGAAGTCATCGAGATCATTCTCGAAAACACCGGAAGTCTTGTAGACAACAACGGAGGTTACGATTACCACCCCTTCCATCTCCACGGTGCACATTTCTATGACTGCGGCAGCGGAAACGGCACATATGATCCTATCGAGAATGAAAAGAAACTCGCGAACTACCACCCTGTGAAGCGCGACACCACGAATTTGTATCGTTACCAGACAAAAGGCACGGCGGGCAAAGCAATGGGCTGGCGCGCCTGGCGTATCAGGGTACAAAATCCGGGCTGCTGGATGCTGCATTGCCACGTATTGCAGCACATGATCATGGGCATGCAAAGCGTATGGATCATGGGTGACTATGAAGAAATTGCGACGATTCCGTACTCAGGCGCCGAAGGATACCTTGAGTTTGGAGGAACGGCATATGGAGGCCAGGATATCACGCCTGTGGTTAATCATAATTGGAATGACTAGGCGTAGTCGTTTGTTGGTTCGATCACTAAGATCAAGCACCCCTTCACCTTATGTACATCATATATTTAGACCTTGTATTTTTATAGAACATACAAACACACTTTTGTCATGATATCAAGCACTGTTTCCGATGCAGACTGTGAATCCGTTTGCTTGCAAGCGATGAGAAGGGCTTGAGAAGGAGACGGAGAGTGATACCTTTCCCTTGTGTCATGAACCATCCACCCATTTGTCACTCGATCGGATTTAGTTTCATTTAGTGCGCTTTGGTCCACATTACAAGAACTATCTTGTTAGTTCTGCATACCCCTTCCGTTTCTGAACCGCGGTAGATACTCAACACAGCGGCCCGCATTACGCGTTGGCCGATCTTGATTAGGAGGATATTTAGTCGGCATTTGAGTTCCGCTAAAACGAGACTAGCGCCCGAATTTTTTATGTGGCTTTGTTCTACACCAACACCAATTTTCCGCAATTGGGATAATCAAAGACATCGAGCATACGCTGCGGCTCTGGAAGGTTGGTGAGGGCCGACTCGTGAAAGTGCGGACGATATGGCTCAGCCATGGCTATGTTATAGCACACATCCACCTGGACAAAGCTCAATCCGAACTTTCCCCCTCTCACTGTAGGTTGCACAAAAGTTGCTGCTCCATTGAAAATAATACCAGCAACGTTCATTAATATTAGATAAACCTCATTCAAGTTGACTTCATCGCTCATGCGATAATCACGTGCGGCTTCTTATCGTCCATCACATCTTCACGCTGATGCGTTGCCTTGCCGTCCGTGACTCTGGCGACAGCCTCGATGATGGTATCGCGCACCTCTTCTCCATCAATGATAGCAGCCATTTCTTCCAGTGACGAGCCAGATGTTTCAACGAAGAGAAAGTAAACGATGACGAGCTCGACAAGCAGCCATACATCGTACACAATGTAGTCTGCACATACGAAGTCAGCGGGAGGGGAAAATGTCCGAAAATGGGCGAGGCTTACATTTCCACTTGATGGCCTCCAGAGCGATGGGATTGGCATATTGGTTGAAAATCAGCGCCAACGAGACGAAGAGGTTGTAAAGCACAAGACCCTATTCCGATTAGCGACTGTCGCATCGAGCGATTGCAACAACTTACCCTCGCACGCATTGTATACGGCAAAATCTCAACGACGTAGGTGACTTGCAACGGCGCCCAGGCGATGTTGAAACATGCATTGTACAAGAAGATCAAAGCCAGAATTGCTCGGCCGACAGCAGGTGACCCGGACCCGGACTTATCGACTTGCTTCTCAAATGTGGACTGCAACGCAGTCCACACGATGAAGCACACAAGCATGCAGGCGGTCGAGGTGAGGAACATGGTGCGACGTCTGAACCTGTTGACGAGGAGCGAGAAGCCGATCGAGGTTACGAGGTTCCAGATGGTAAGGATGCCGTTGACGAGTGTTTGTGTTTCTTGGGAAGTGATACCGATGGAGTCCAGAATGAGCGTGAGGTAGTACTGGGGACTTTTGTAAGCATGAAGTTTTCTTGGATGGAATCAGATTGAAGGGCTCACCGAGATCAGACCATTGCCGGACCATTGCGAAAAGAAGCCGACAGCGAGAATGATGAAGAATCGAAGCATGTTGCCTCGTGCATTGAAGAAAGCTACATACGAGCTTGTCTTGCTGGACTCTTTTTCGAGGCGCAGTGCTTCCTTGATCTCTTCCAGTTCGACAAGCACGATTGGATCGTGTGGGTTGCTGTTGGCATGGTACTGGATGCGAGTCAGTCATCCTCAACCTCAATTGATTCGAGGAGCATGATGCTCACCCTCGTGATTATTGCTTGCGCCTCGTCGCATCGGTCTTTGCTGACGAGCCATCGTGGCGATTCGACAATCCACCAGAAACAAATGATCTGGATAACGCTGGACAGTGCTTGAAGAATGGAAGGGATTCTCCACGCCCAATTGCTCATGATGCGGAAAGTACCGTACGTGGTCCAGGCAGCTACAATAGCACCCAGACTCCACAGCGAGTTGTAGATGCTGACCATCGGTGCTTTTTGTGTTGGAAACGCGAGCTCCATGATGAGAATGGGCGCAGCAGTGATGTTGAAGCCGAGTCCAAAACCGATGATGCCTCGCGCAGCAATGAACATGCCATCTGTGAGGATCAATGAGTGTTCCTTGGGTTAAACAAGGATGAGGTCAACCATACTGTTCTGTGCGCCACCCTGCAATCCTGTCCCGAGCAAGATGATGCAAGCGCCAAAAACGAGCGTCTTTTTACGTCCGAAGTAATCGCAAGCAAAGGCGCAGAACGGTAGCGAGCAAAGCTGACCGACATTTTGAATCGCGTTTAATCTTCAGCGGTTAGCTTGGCCGAGGAAGCTTATGTCGTAGAAGCATACAAAGCTAAGGTACTGGCGCCAGGTTGATGAAAGAACTCTTTCCACTCATCAAGAGACTGTAATCCGTCTATAAAATTGTCAATGTCCGTCCAGCCTTGCATCACCAATGCACCTACTCATCATAGACCCATCGTAACCAGTAGCATACGACGAGATCTGGCACAACACCAAGAGAAGATTGATGGTAATGATGCCTCGATCCGCAAACCACCCCGTCTTGCGGCCCATAAGGGCCTGATCCATTGTCGTAGGCGCAGTCGTCGACATGGTGACTTATTCACGTCTGCAAAAGCAGTTCTCGGTGTCGTGTGAGTCGCAAGCAGCCAATTCCGAGACTTTGTATCTCTCCCCACACGGAACAGCCCCTCGGATGAGCTAGACTCATCGCGAACCCTCGTGCTCGTTATCTCACGAGCTATCTCAGGCACTATCGTGCGCACTGATAGCATCTGTCTGCTGCAGGTTCATGGGCGTGCGGGGAAAAGCCTCCGCGTCTCTAGCCATAGCCCTTTGGGTTCTGGAATGGGACTTTGTCCGGCGCCAAAACAGTTTTGCCGGGTTCAGCGGGTTGGCCGCCCCACGACGATTCTCGACAACTGAATCACGTACCATGTTCCAACAACGAGTAACATGACTATCTTCGGCCTACGGCCGGCTTTTGTTCAGCTTCCTTTTCGCCTATGCAAAAGATAGGTGGAAATGTGATCGCGTGCGCATCCTCTGCCATGGCGCCTCGCTCATGGCAGCGACGCGATGGTGGTGGAGAGCGATAGTCAGGGTCCATTTCTCCATGTGCATGACTAGAGCGAGTAGGTCATGCGAAATTGCGGAGCAGGTCTTGCGGAGCAGAGATGCATTTAGAAGTCGAGTATTTTCGTGGGAAGAACTCTTGCGGTTGTCTCCCATCCTTTGACATTCATCATGCTTGGCCGTCGTGTTCTCGCCGTTGTAGCATCGGCTGCTGCCTTCTCTTTGGCAGCAGCGTACGAGCAGATGCGAATGAATCTTTCGACATGTTAGTAAGGGATAACAGAACTTGGAGACCTAGTCTGACCTTCCCTCAGCTGCTCAAGATTACTTCGACTACTCTATGAGCTTGGGTGACGCTCGATTTGATGCAAGCTATGGTTACGTATGGTACAACGACAATGGTCCCTGGTCGACTCGCTTTACAGCCTGGCACATTCCGGGTCTCTTGCATCGAAACCAGGGAGATGACGTTGCCAATGCTCAGAAGGCATTACGAAACCTCATCAATACTCAAATGAGCGAAAACTATACTTCGCCATGGTATGGCAATTACAAGCTCGCTCCAGATGAACCGAATCCGACATATGTTGGAGAGCTGTACCCGCAGGAGATCTACGCCACCTACGATCCGAACTGGAGAGCTTTCATTGGATCGGCCATGGTACAAGCAGTTGCTGAATTTGAGCATTTGCTCGATCCACAACTCGTTCGGGACATCGAACAGTCACTGGCAACTGCAGCAGTAGGAGAAATGCGCCGCAATGGCACGGCCCCGGACAACTTGATCCTTGGGTACACGAACCCGCAACTCATTGGTACTCTGATGATCGGATGGGTTGGCGAGCGCTTGAACAACCACACTTTCATCGAAGAGGCGAACGCTCGCGGTCAGGACCTTTTCGAGCTTTTCACTGCAAATGGTAGTAACACCTTTGCCGAATATAATTGCCCGACTTACTATGGCGTTGACACCTTCGGCCTTGCAGCAGCCATAAAATATGGGCCTAGAAATTCGAGTCTGACCAAGCATGCACCTTTCATGCTGACCGAGCTCTGGAAGGATATTGCAGACCATTACAATCCATACCTTGGGAACATGGCTGGACCGTACGATAGGGCGTATGCTAGAGATATGCCTACACATAGCGCTATTGTCGGTCAGTTCTGGTGGGGAATGTATGGTTACGAGAAGGCGCCGGTACCCTGGAAAGGTAACGATGACTTCAGGTACGACCTAGCGCAGGGTCCTTCACTCGCACTCCTCATGGCCACGGTGAAGAACATCATTACTCCAGAAATCGAAGAAAAGTTGTTCACGCCTCTAAAGACGGAGAGGATGCTTCGGAAGACGATTCACCAGGACCTCAAAACGGACGTAGTCCGCTACGCAGATTCATGGTTGAGCCACGATATGATGATCGGAGCCGAGACATTGGCGGAAGATTTCAACCGTGGCAAGCAGTTTACTCCCGCAATCGTGCACTGGGCGTCGGATCCTTCGCATACCCCGTTCCCGTATGGAGGATGGTTTTCGCTGTACCCAACAGCATCGACCATAAAGTCTAAAGTTGAGGCGCGCAGCTTGACCGTATCATATCCCAACACGACTCAAAAGGGTACAGACGTCTTCACATACATGATCTCCGGTATCCCCCCACCGTGGAACCTCGCTGGCAATGTTGTGGATGGATTCTCCAATTTGCCATGTTTGAGCGTGAATGTTTCCGCACCGGGCTTGGAGCAGCAACCAACGAACTATTGGAACAACGTAATCGCAAGCCACTACTATTACAATATCACTTACGTTGTACCTGCGAACTATTCGGGCGTGCCGACCATGAGCTTTGAGCTGGAGTACACTTGCTGATTGGCTAGAAAGGTATTACGGCTGCTGCAACCTCGTAGACTCGGTTAGCAATATGCTGCAAAATTTTACGTATTCCTAATAATGTATGTTCCTTATTTGCATTGAGCGAGAAACTTTTCTAAAGTGTGGATGAGCTGTTCTAAGGTTGTGATCTAACGTTGTCTTGAACATAAATTTTCTCCTATGCTGTCCAGATTGCAAAACACAGCGTAGTGTGGATTCTCACGGTCAATGGGTGTGTTGCCATGGAATGGTCTTCGGATTGCTCAGAAGTTGCAGGTGGATGGTCTGGTGCTCGTGTCACGAGTAGGTAACGAGCGCCGAAAAGTTGTGCCATTTAGGCGCTCCGGCGATCTGCACGGCAAAGCGCAACTTCACCGGGCCCACTTCTGCGCTCGAGTCGGTCCTCGAGTCATCATCTCTTCTCCGCGGTAAATCGACATCAATAATCTGGCCGCGCAATCGAGTATGAGCAGTCAATGCGTGGCTAACCGGCGGTCATGAACGCGGCTCTTGCAAAGTCGCTCTGGTCCCGCCAAAGCTCCACTTCGCGAGGACCCGCCCGCACTGTCCTTTCTGAATGTTAGCAGACCATGTTCCATGTACCAAAAGCCAGGTCGTTTCGTCGCGATTGACTGCGACTGCAATTTTTATTATTCGTTAACCCGAGCACGGCAATGCAGTTGTGTTTCCCCTGGCGTCGCTGGTCGAGCAGGTCGTCTGGTTCGGCTTTGACCAAAACCGTTGAGGATGATGAATGCGAAACCATACAAGTGAATCAAACGAAGAGCGACCCGGATATAAGGGAGATATATGGCTTTTCAGAAGCCACAGAAAGAATCAAGAAGGAGTTTGAACTGTCGGACGATGATGTACGGCGCATAGTTGGCGGTTTCGTGGAGCAGATGAGTATGTTCATGCTCACATTGCTCGCAGAGTTACTAATGCGGTATCAGACAAAGGATTGTGGAAGTCAGGTGAAGCGATCGAACAATTACCGTCGTTCATCACCCAACTACCCACAGGTCGTGAAATGGTGAGTAGACAACTCTGAATATATGGGTCACGTTGCGCTGATACTTTAAAGGGCACGTACTTGGCAGTCGATATGGGTGGTACCAATATCCGAGTCTGTGCTGTTACATTCAATGGCGATGGGACATATTCGATGGCCCAGCACAAAGAGACCATTCCTCTAACTTTAATGACATCGCAAGACCGCAATGAGCTTTTTGACTGGGTAGCTCGAGTTGTTCAGGGCTTTGTAAAGGCCAACGATCTCGGGGCGAATACTCCCGATCCGGGTCTCACTCAACGCCAGAGCAAGTCGGCATTCAGTCTCGGTTTCACCTTCAGCCATGCTGTCCAGCAAACGAGCATCAACAGCGGTACCTTAATCAGATGGAGCAAAGGGTTTGACATTGACGGCGTGGTTGGGCTGGACGTGTGCGCTTGTCTTCAGGATGCATTCAATAAGCTTGACCTACACATCACAGTGACCGCCCTTACAAATGACACGGTTGGAACATTGCTAGCTCAGGCATATGTTGCACCAGCTTCCACGAAGACTGTACTGGGTGCGGTCTTTGGGACAGGCACCAATGGTGCGTACGTTGAGCGGACTTCAAAAATCACCAAGCAACCGGCGTTGGCCACTCATCCAGAGGCTACGATGATTGTCAACACAGAGTGGGGCAACTTTGACCAAGGACTCAAGTTCCTCACGATGACAACTTATGACTGTGCCATCGACAAGGCCAGTGTCAATCCTGGGTTCGAGATGTTCGAAAAGCAAATTTCAGCTATGTATTTGGGGGAGATCTTACGAATGGCGATACTTTCGCTCTCACAAGATCAGAGCCTGAATTTTTTCGCCAAGTTGGCGATTCCAAAAAACTCAAGCTTGTACGTTCCGTGGAGCCTGGATACTTCGATCTTGAGCCATCTTGAGAGCGACACCAGTCCAGAGCTCTCGATGAGTCGACAAGCCCTAGGAATATGGCTAGGGGTTGCGCAAGTCAGTTTTGACATCGCATCTGCTATCAAGTCCATAGCACATGCCATAGTACGGCGATCGGCAAGACTCAGCGCGGTCGCTTTGGCGGCTGTCTTGGTCCAAACGGGATGTTTAGCAGATATCTTGAGCTCTGAGGACAGATTTTGCATAGGCGTAGATGGATCGCTCATTGAGCATTATCCCGGCTTTGTCGTAGAGATAAGAAAAGCGCTTAGAAGTATTGAGCATGTGGGAGAGTTAGGAGAGTCGCGGGTAGATATCACCATCGCTAAAGATGGCAGCGGCGTCGGTGCGGCGCTGGCGGCGCACATGGCATCGAACATGGGTGGCTGATCTGCGAGACGCATTCGCGATATACCAGATGCAATGCATACGTTTGATTCTTGTCATGATGGAAGACGACGATCCGGATTTTGTGCCAAGCCGCTAGGGCCCGAGTAGGAACGCCCTAAGGAAGGAAGCAACTCCGACGATCACAATGGAGGAGTGGATGCCGTCTCGAGTCGCTTCTTGTCTCCTACACGCCGCTGTGCGTAGCAACGTGTACACGTGAAGCTAAATGGAAGACAGCATCAGCTATGACAGATATCGTGCCCAAGGGTATGGCGAAGGCGGCGTACGGCCAACTAAGGCGTGTGGTTCGTGTGTCCCCATCACCGCTCCCGAAACACGTCAGGATGTTCGCTGACGTAATCCAGTCGAATGTCGCAGGCAGAAGGTAAACCAGCGTCGAAGTAGTAGAGGTGATCCCAGCTCAGCTTCGTTAGATGAAGTGCGAGCCTGCACATGGAGGGCCGTGTCGGAGATGTCGAAACAGCAAAATCGAATGCGTCTTCAAGCCTCGAGCCAACGCGCGACAACCCACCGCGACAGTCTCCCCAAAAGCTTTACCGCCGCATGGATCATCTCCACCCGAGGTTCTGGCCCGGTTGGCAGCTATTGAAGCTGTACTGGGTATGAATGGAAACAATCATCCCATAAGCCCCAGTTCCGGCACAGTCATCTCCACCAGTCCTGTGAACACGACTAATGCCGAAGAGGAAGATCAAGGCGATCCGACACTTGGTGGATTGTGGCCAGCCGTTGAATTCCTGAGAAGAAGAAACGTGTCTGCCACGAACAGAATCTGGTCTAGATCTGTTGTTTCGCAGCTCTGGCTTTCGTGAGTGCCCTCCTGACCCTCACCATAACCCAGCTCTAAGATGACAGGTTTTACACAAACATGGAAGGCCTTCATTTCCAGTCAGAAAGTGAAGCTTTCAAAAACCCGACACCGCTTTTGCTGGTAGCCACCCTGTATGTTTCGGCGCTGCACCACACATCCGCCGAACTCGCTGCTTTGGCGCCGGAGTATTTTCGAGCGGCATGCAGCGCCATCATGGAGCTATCTGTCCCAGAGTCCTTAGCACAATCAAGCACATACTCCCCTGGTGGGTCGGTACCGTTGCTTACTGTGGAACAAAAGGCATTCCAGAATGTCCTTGGTCTTATATTAGCCGGGCTAGTTTCTGAAGCTTTCGTAGACATGACAGGCATCTGGATATCAATTGGTTATCGGTTAATATTGGATCATTGTCCAGTTTACATCGATCAGAGTGCGAACAAGTGGCGACAACTTTTTTCTGGCTTACAGGTCTTCCGTCACTCGCATGCTTACCTGACGCTTCTTACTGACATCCCATAGATTATCGACCTCGAGCATGCTTCCCTTCACCTTTCCTGCACGATCGTGCCCATTCAGGCGCCTTTGCCGTCGCTCCGGCAACTGCAGTGTTATACTGAAGATCCATTCAACAGGCTTACGGTAGTACCTCGGTCCGCAGCTAAACCGCGACATTTCTAATACTTCCACGACAGGTTATGATGCACAACGGTCTCAGCCACTTTGCTGGTCGCGGTTTGCCTACCATTTGGTCTGTAATGTCATCTAACCAGTCTGAAGCTGGGGTTGCCCCGGTTTTCCCGTTCACCGATAGAGACGCGCAGGTCATCAAGGAGTGGGCACGGAGCCTGGATGATTGGCTTGTGAGCTCAAATAGTGAGCATCGTGCGGCCGCTGCATCACCTGGCACTGACAATACTAGGACCAACCAACACTGGCTACGACGGCATCCAGATTCGACGACAGTACAACCTCCACAGACTATTCGTGCTCTCGATTTACCACCCTGCTCGCGGGTTCGATCTCTTTGCAGCCAGCGTCGCATTGTCCGAACGACATGAGCTTCTCCTCTCCGCCCGTGCGACACTTATGCTACGGAGAGACGACAAGGGAATTTGGGCAAACTGGGACTTGGTAGTATGTTGATGACAAGCATTTTAGCCGATTGATAATCCGACTGACTAAGTAGATGATCACGTGGGCTGCCATACTTGTGCTTCAGGGTGCACAGGGCGGGGTCGGAGAGCACGAAGGTAGTAGTACCAGAACAACTTCTCGTATTCGACTGCTAATACCTGACTAAGATCTTTCACTTGTGCAAGACCATCTCGAAGAGCTGCGGAAAACAAAGCGGCCAGCTCCCAGCCTCCATCACATGTTAGCTGACCGTCTCGAGACGTGGCTCCAGAGCGTGAACCTGTCGCCGAACTTGAATCTCACACAACCCGTATTTGACCCTTCCTGGTCACTTTTCGATCAGAACAGCATACAAATTGCTTCTGGTTCGATGTTCCAACAAACCGCCCTTGACGCTGGATCAGATCTCGACAACCCTAGCATCACTGGTCAGACAGATGCAGATGCGATGGCGCATCAGCAACAGCAAAATTATGACGACCCTGGCTTTTGGAACGTCTACGGGAATCATAGCGCATCTTGGCCATCCAATCTCACTCGAATATTCGGCAACACAGCGTTTTCAGACACTGCAGATAATGAAGGTGGATCATGAAGAGAATTGTTACATATGACTACACAACTACCGCGCCTCTCTCGATTCTAGAGCTCATTCGGTCGAAAGATAGATCTTGTATGCCTGGTGACGGCGCGCGGCTAATTACGCCTGCCACCCGAGACCCCATGCTATCTGGAAAGAGATCGGGAGTTGTCGCTCGCGATATGGAATGTGCTGATGGAGCTAACTTCTTGTCGTCCACAATGAAGAGCATCTCCGCACCCGAGTCCTGTCTATCCCTGCCATCGATCGGCATCGGTCGTTCGATAGCGATATTAACAGCTGTTCCCTGGGTCGTCATTGAATTTGGGATCCGTACTGCCATATCAAATTGCTTCGCGACCTGTTCGATGCTCTTGAAGTACTGCATTGCGTTAGGTGACGCGACTTTGAATGTAAAGTCGACACTTACCTTCACTGTCTTGACCTGCAATTCCAATGTGGCATCTTCATCGCATACGACCATAGAGTGCGGATGCATCTGCAGTGCCGACAGGGTATACATGTGGTTCACTCCACCTTCTATGCACTTCTGAAGAGCGAGAGCTTTCTGCGCGCCGGTCACAATGACGACTACTTCTCTGGCCTGTCGTAACATGATCAGCAAGCGAAGTATACAATGCGTCGAGGAAGCCATACCTCAAGGATCGTTTGCACTCCTACCGTTAATGCCATTTTCGGTACAAGATTCAAATCGTCGTTAAAGAATCTCGAGTTCGCAATGATTGTATCATACGCCAGCGTCTTAACTCTTGTGCGGCTTGCCAAACTCGATCCAGGCTCATTGAACGCGATGTGTCCATCTGCACCGATGCCGCCGAGGAAGAGCTCGATGCCTCCGACTGAATTTATCTTTGCCTCATAGGCAGCGCACTCAGCCTCAAGGTCTGGGGCGTTGCCATTGAGAATGTTGATATTGTTTGGCAGGATGTCTATGTGCGCAAAGAAGTGCTGGAACATGAACGAGTGGTAGCTTTCGGGATGGTCGCGATCGAGGCCAATGTATTCATCCTGCGAGACATTAGAAAGTGCTTTGAAACGCGAAACGCGGCCTTGCGAACCATGTTGAATGTGACGACATCCTTGAACGAGATCTCGCCTGCGCGGTGCTTCTCCACGAGTATCTTGTATATGAGGATTGGACTGCTACCAGTGGGTAGTCCGAGTACGAAGGGTCGCTCTTGTGTTGGTGCGAATCTGTGAATGCGATCTATGCAAGTCAGACCGACTATCTGGACAGTCGCCAGCGTCCCTGCCTTACCTACGATATATTCGGCGATGTACTGCGACGCAGCAAGTTTCTCGTCTCGAATGACTAACCTCATTTTGTTGGAATATTATGAGTACTATTGGTCTTGGAAACAAGTTTCGGATTCTGTCACGATGATTGAATGCGTTCTAGAGATGCAGTGTGCGAAGTACGAACGGCCAGCAACACTCCGTCAGCTTATACTCTAACAAAAGCGCCCCATTCCAACATCCCATCTCATGACCGCAATGTCGCCGCGATCGAGCCCCAGTTCACTATCATGATCATCATCCAGAGATAAGTTCTTCAGTGTAAGCTCGGTGATACAGTCGGAGAACCGGCGAACCCGGTGATTTGGCGGCTTCGCCGGCTGTGCGTATGCGGCTTAGGGCGAGTCGGGCAACGAACTTCGCAACCGTGGTACTGCCAATGCTATGATTGGTTTGAATTAGAGTTTTGGAGCACTCGAGTTGCCATTTAATCTACGTCACGACAGGTTTGCGGTGTTCAGCGGAGTAAGGAAAGTGACCCGGTATCTGGCATAGCTTGACCTCGATGTCCGCACAAACCGTATGGCCAACTCCCATGTATATTCACACATATATTTGGGAACACATTGAAGCTATTCAGACAATAGACGACTTGCGACCTAATTTCATCCCTGTCCTGCCTTTAACACGGTGAAACAAAATATGCAAGAACACTTTGCGTTGGAAATGAAGTATCCGTGTATCACGGACTTCTCTAATTGAGAACAACGATTTTTGCGTCCATTGAAGTGGAAAGCTTGTGAGGAGATCACGAAGCAACAGAGGGCGTTACGTGTAGAAAGAGCAGCAATAGACTGAAGGCGCTTCCAGTCAATAGCACAACTGTCATTCGCCTGAGATTGATAGCGTCACCCACCTCAAGGAAAGCCTGCACCTTCGAACCTGCCTCATTTTTGCGCGCGCATGCAGTGCGAAGTTTCCTCTCTTCGCGGCTTGGAATCGGCTCAACAAGCACAGCCAGCGAAATTTTTGGATCCCTTCAAAGCGAATATGTTTGCCCTCAACAGCCACTACACAACCCCTATCATCACATTAATTTCAGTCTTGTAACAAATTTACTTATATTTGCGTCAGGTTCCGAGTAATGCTCTATAAAATGCAATCCAGCTCCCCACATACGCATAAGCTTCCAGTCAACCCCGAACAGCGGCACAACGCCTCAGACGACCTCAGAGACTGTAACGCCCGACGCCCAAAGCAAAGGAAGGCTGGCCCTCAATCTCAGTCCCAACGATATCTACGGGCGATCTTAGCCGCTGGAGAAGATAACATAACTCGAGAAAAGCGAGCCGCTAGTAGTCCCCCTTCGAGGAGGAGGAGGAGATGGATATGTTGCAATACCACGCCAAGTCAAACATTTCGGCCATCAATCTTCAACTAAAAAAAGATTTTGTTAAAACAGTTCCTCATGAGGTCATGCGAAAAAAGGGACAGGGACCTTTGTCTCAAAGCAAAGAGAGAACTGATGTTGCAAACACTTTATTCGAAATTGCTTGGTAAATACAAGAGGCCTACAGAATTATCTTCGACATCGAAATCATCGCAGGAGTTGCTCAAAGACATCTTAAATAAAGTCGTGTGTGTTTTGGATATGGAATTATATCAATGAATGAGAATGCAGCGTTCATTTTTATGTGGCAGTCGACATAACTTGAAGATATGCACGACATCAATGTACTTCAACTTTGACGATGGAGTGCTGTGTGTTGCTTTAGGATACTGTATAGGCTGCCATTGTGTTCCACCATGGTCGCCTACCTCCCGATTTAGTAACATGTGGCCCGATAAAGTAGACTGGGCATCCTTAGCTCCCTATGGTGAACGTTCTGTGTCCAGTCGCCCGTTTGACCTAGGTCCAATAGAATTGTGTGCGACCATGACGTCGTACAATAAGCCATGAGTTGTCAGCTTCCGGCAGTCACCCTCAGCTCCACGAGACTGAAGGTTCAGCTCACCCTGCAGCTCGCGATGACCCCGCACTGTCACCTGGACACTCAGCTCTTCTCCAAGTAACATCGAAAGGACACAACCACAACCATGGTGGAGCCTCTGTCTTTAGCTGGGATACTGATCGCGATTCCGCCAGTCGCTGCAGCCTTGATAACAATTGCTTCCGACATCAAAGAAGCTAGGAAAGACATACAGAACCTAGTGGGTGATCTTTTCACTCTCAAAGGAGTACTGGAATATGTGCAGTCCGTGCGAATAATATCTTTTGATAAGGAGAAACACAACTTCGACTCGGCACAGTTCGATGGCCTATTACACGATGCAGGGTCTATTTTGGCTGCGCTGAAGTTGTCTCTGAAGGTTGGCGATTCAGTGGTCGCGCAGAAGTGGAAAAGCATCAAGTGGCATTTCAAGAAGACAGAGGTTCTGGAACATCGTCAACGCTTGGAGGAGGTAAAAAGTGCGATGTTAATGGTGATGATGGGAGATAGTTTGTGAGATTTTCAATCCAATTCTGGGGCTGCGACTGATAAGCATTGACAGGAACTACAACCAAGCAATCTTGGACGAAGTGGCTCAACTACGGACCGAGGTTTCGAGCGACAGGAAGGTACGGGACCTAGAGATCTGGGGTACGCATGTTTCACAAACCGCGTGCCTGTCTAACTTTGGACAGAGCGGAAGAGAAAAGTTCTGTTCAATTGGCTCGCCCCAGTCGCACCTCAGCTGGAACATACCAATGCGCTAATGCAACACCTGCCTGGAACTGGAGCTTGGTTTCTTGACGGCCCATTTACTATCTGGAAAGACTTATCAGATGAACAGGCTGCTGTGTTGTGGCTGCAAGGAAAGTGTATGTATAGCCGTCCATTGAGCGGTCGTTCCTCGTATACTGCTGCGCTAACGAGTTTTGTGCAGCCGGTTCGGGAAAGACAACACTTATGTCAGTATGTGTAGTACCCAATATCGGCGATTACTGACACCGTACCAGGGCGCGCTCCGCGGAACAGCTTAGCTCTGAGATCAATCGACAAGATTCAACAGTTTGCACACGTTTCTACTGCTCCTTTGGCACTCTGGCATCACAACAGTTGGTCAATATCCTTGCATCGATATTAGTCCAGGCGTGCGAGGCGATCCCTTCAATGTACGACAAAATTTCAACAAAGTATGCGGAAGCAGCCAATGCGCAACAGCCCCGTAGCGTTGAAGCCAGCGAACTTCTTCAAATCCTCGTCGAACACGTGACCAAAGTTTCTCGCTTTTACATCTGCATAGATGCGGTCAACGAGAGCACTGAGGCCGAAATCATTCAGAAGACCATGGGTGGTCTCGCAGGGAAGTGTAAAAACATTCGACTGTTCATCACTAGCACACATGAACCTCACGAGTCAGCCTTTAGAGAAGCCAGATTTATAACTAGCACAATGAAGGCGAATCTCGTAGACCATGACATAGCCACTTATCTCGACGAGGAAATCACTACGAGCGATGAGTTGAGAAAATGCGATCCATTGGTCCGTGAAGAAATTCGTCGGACTATCCTTGGTCGATCCAGTGGAGTGTGAGCTTTAGCATCTAATTCTTAACTGATAAGTTACAGAAGCTAACACGGGTAGATTCCGATTCGCGGAGTCTCAGCTACAATTGACACGCATCGCAGCACAACATACGGGACGTGAAGTCCGGCGACAACTTTCGCGCATGCCTAGCAGCCTGAATGAGACATACGTACGCAGCTTGGGTGGTCATATCAATAACCCTATCCATCGCAGGTACTTGCGTACTATGCTTCTATGGCTCAGTTTCGCCACTCGTCCCCTCACTCTGAGGGAGCTTAGTGAGGCGATAGTGGTTGAAGACGAGGACACCGACCTGGATGAACAATGCAGACTCCATGACCCAAATGTCTTGCTGCAGCTTGGTCAGGGCCTGGTGGAGCTTGATAAATTCACTGGCTTTGTGTCGCTCGGTCATTCCTCTGTGAAGACTTGCCTGACCTCAACCTACATCCAGAATACGGAAGCTGCAGACTTCGCACTCAACGAGACGAATTCTCACGACCTTATCATGCGTACCTGTGTCACGTATCTTCGTTTCCGACCATTCAGGATTGACTCCAGGAATACTTTCGATACACTTTCAGCTCGATATCCATTACTGTCTTATGCGGCACTGAATTGGCCCCTGCACATCACCGGAACTGGCACAGCGACTCTGGAGGGAGTCAGACACTTAATTTCTACACAGCATATGCCCAGGGGTGGAGCTTATGCATTCTGGATTTTGTACGTGTCGAGAAACGTTCCTCTCGGCGTCATTCTTCAAACATCCCCACTTTACTATGCTTCATCGTTTGGGTTCACCAAACTTGTGGCAGTCCTGCTTGCAGACAGCCATGGATTGGATCTTGAGAGACCGGAAGGACGTGTAGGCTCCACTGCCCTTCAGGTTGCATGCTTCCGCCGCCAGAAGGGCGTGGTGAAACTCCTTGTCGAAGCGGGCGCGAATTCATTTTCTCCTGACGGCTCAGGCGTTGAAGGCGGATTTTCCTCGCTCTTTTGGGCAAAAAACAACGGCTGGGATGATATCGTGGAGTTAATGATTGAGCATGGTGTTGCAAACAAACACAACTACCGAGACCGTTCTCATGGGGTTTATGCCGTCGATCTCGCGAAGAAAGTTCAGGCGGTGTCACTTCAAGATACGCATGCATGCTCGACGGTCGAATCGTTAATATGTACGAAAGAAGAATAGTAAATTCGTGATTGCCAAGCTCACCGAACTACCATAAATCTGCGCCGATACAAGCTACAGTTGAGCCCTGAGTTTCGCTGGTGCAGGGCTTTCAGCCACTCGATCGCATGTCTTTTCCACATGTTCATGAAATCGGCATCGATCCCTGTCTCGATACTCTTCCTATATCTCTCTATACGTTCTTCCATCCTGGCGTACCTCATCCAGATACCGTCTCCAACATGCATTGAACTTCTTCCTGATTGATCCCAAGCGCACCACTCCAGGTTTCATCGGGCTTTTCGGCTCGAACTCGGATGGATCTGTTGTAAGGATACATTGGAATGCTACCAGCTGTCTCATAGGGCATGACCCATGTCCCTTGATAGCATCGGCGAGTACATCCCAGCCTGGACTAAACTCACAATCGTTCATGTGTTCAGCCATAGCATCAATGAGGACATTGCGATACGTGGATGCGATTTTTTTGTTGGGAAGCCCAAGCGCATACTTATACGTCATCATTGTCGTCCTTTTCTCCTCGAATTGCCAAGTTGGATCACCTCGTGGTTGACGGGTGGCTATTTTGCGCGTTCTGAGATCTAAGATACCCGGGTTCCCAGGTTGCAAAATCAGTGCGCAAACTGTTGTCGGGCAGAGGCGGGTCGGATCTGTAACCACATATTGGTTCCAGAGGCACTCGTCGTTTGGGCGCTTGGTCTTCGAATGCATCTATTTCGTCCTTCGAGTCCGGATCGTGACAGTAATAGCTTTCAATCATTATAAATGCTGGACACAAGCGACGATTCCAAGATTCTAATCAGAAAGAGCTTGAATTGACTGGAATTTTGGAACCATGGAACTGCTCCCAGCGGGTTGAACCTAGCTCCTTTTGATGTCCAATACCAGAGTCATGCCGCTCAACGACCACTTTTTGATCCGTGAGAACCGAAATCTGACTCACCCGGTGCACCTGTGGTGAGCTTCGAGTGCAGTGATGCACTTAAATTGTCACATGTAAATATAGTGTTCAATTGACGGCAAGATATGCACTCCATGCACATATGACAACAACATGAAAGTAGTACAAGAAAATAACCACAAGTACATAAGACCATAGAAGGCCTGGTAGCGTACCTTGCAGTAAGTCACGTAGCCGCCGCAGGATCACCACTGCTCACCGATGACCTTCACGCCTGCCAAAAACGCTCCAGCAAAGTCGCTTCCACAATGCCCAGCCACCATTTCTCGTATATCCTAATTGTAGACTCCGCCTTGGTACATCGAAGTCGACGGCCACGTCTCGCAGTAGGAAATCTTCCCCGCGATCTGCATTGCCAAGCAGCTTCATCCCGGGGCGGCTCGGAAGATCAAGCCCGCTAAGCCAGCCGATCCGTCTTGGGGCGTCGTATGGGTAAAATGCGCCCATCTTGGCTTGACAACTACCAAGCTTGGTATTATCGTGAGTTTGCGTTACCAAGACCATGGCGTCATCTCGAGAAAAGTATATATGTAGGTGAAGAAGTCGCTGGCGGGGGAATTATCATCAGCGAGTTCTCATTCTTTTGAGCAATCATGAAATTCTCCCTCATTGCCGCCCTGGCATCTATCGCTGCCGCCTCCCCTCTCGAAATTTCAAAGCGCCAATCCACCTCCTGGCAATACTCATGCGGATCCGGCGCCGCGCCCAGCTCCTTCAAAGCCTTCAATCTCGGCAGCTGCACCGCGCAACTCACGCTCAACAAGGACCGCTACATCGGCGTACAATGGGCCTTTGAAGCAACCTACGCCGACGGCACTCGCGCCGTGCACGCACCGTTCCGGGGCGTCGCGAATTTCGGCGTCAGTGATGCCTTCTACCCGTTGCCGGGGAACAACTTCCTCACGGCCTTACCGGGGAACTCGGCGTTTACGGCTGTGCATGAGTTTGCGAATGTGTGTAAGGGCGGGCAAGCGCCGGTGAGTTGGCGGTTTTATACCACGAGTGCGAATTCGGCGTGTTCGTCGAGCAGTTACCGGTACACGTCGGGGCAGATTCCTGCGACGAATGGTGCGGTGAGGCCGGCGAAGGTGTCGGGTGTGGTTATTCGACGGGCGAACAATGCAGGTGACTTTACGGTGACTTGGGCGCCGGTTGCGAATGCTGTGGCGTACTCGGTAATTGTGCAGTACCCGACGGGCACGGATGAGATTGGACGGCCGTACACGAATGTCAGGGGTGCGCGCGTTCAGGTAAGTTCTGTCTCGAGATCTAGAGGAAACTTGATATTGACGGCTGAGCAGGGCGCTACTACACGCACTATTGCAACCACGACTAGAAGGCAAGACGTGCAGCGTGAGGCGATCGTGCATGCGGTCAACTCTCAAGGCGTGTGGTCTTTGACAACTGATGTACAGCCGGTCGCGGCGAGCTGGTAGGAATAGCAAGAGACGGTTCTTGAGGTGGTTCACAGGGAAATGTCTCATGCAGTCAAAGAAGAGGTTGGTGGGATACTAAATATGTGAGCATGACAGACTTGCATAATTTGTAATCAAAACCACATTCACATCAGTCAGAAATGCAGTTTGTTTCTTCTGAACGTTAGCCCCTTGTTCTTAGTGCTCGCAGAAGCTGTACACGCTCGACTCCCAGGCTTGTTCGGCGTTTCTCACATGCCTACTCCTTTCTTCCATTAACTTCACCCGATGTTCCCGCGCCTCTTCGATTCCCATGGGCAAAGCATGTCCTTCGGCGTCAACATACCCACGCACCATATCCAACAGCTCCGCGGGCAGCTTCGCATTGTCGCTCAAGGCAATATTGTCCGCAGTGAGCAAACCGCGTTCTTGCAGAATTGCGACGAGTTCCGCTGGAAGTTTGGCGAGTGCCTGCTTGCGCGCAACGGCGGTCGTTCCTAGGAGGTTCTCAGCGTACCATGACATTTGCTGTGGTGGGACGTTTGCGGTGCTAATGATGCGCATGTGGGGGTCGACGAGCCAGAGAGCAATGAAGCGGCGGTGACCGGGTTTGGCAGGATCGATAAGCTTGAAGGAAGACACCTGGTGTTGACTGGCAATTATGTTAGCGAAGACGTACTCGGGGCTTGACTGCGTGTCTAACAAGGTATTTGGAAATGCAAGCAAACGACCTTGTCGAGTTTGCACACTGCCATAGTTCTGCAGACAAGCATCGCCGCCTCCAGATCCGAGCGATGTTCCAAAGACGGATTCCATCCAGGAATATGACTGCTGTCCAACGGCGTACTCTGAATCGTACCCAAGGTCTTCCGACGTCAGCATACGAAATGACAAGTTATTGTCTGTAATGTTCTCGCTATCAAGATAGTACAGCGCGGTGCCGCAAATGTGCTCATTCAGCTGACCTTCGACGTGCCAGCTACCGGTCGGAAATTCGGCCTTCTGAGGATCTAACTCGATTGATGCCATTTTGACGATTATCTGGAGGCCGGTTTCCTTGAAGCGATCGATGAGGCGAGTACCTTCCTTGGGCGCATACTCAATTTCCTTAAAGACTGGCTCAGGAAGCTTAGGTTTGCGAACCACTCGCCATTTGTATTCCTTGAGCTGCTCTCCATCTTCGTCGTCATCATACGGATAGTAACCTTCTTCTTCCAAAGCGTCTTCATCCACTTCCAAATCGGCACAAGCATCCATGTTGTCAGGAATCCAATTGGCCTCGCATTCATCACTACACCGAGCGTTAATGCCCATATCAGATCATATTCAAGGCTATCGTCACTCACTCGGGATTATCGACTAAAGCTAGGCGAGGGCACGTTCTACCGGCGCAGCGCCTTGAAGTACCTTCATCCTGGGATAGGCACTGGTCCCACAGAGGGAGCGTCGTCTCCACGAGCTTCTCGATTGTGCGGTAGATTTCTGGATATTTGTTCGGGTGCAAGTTGTTGATATAGCTGGTCAACTTCACGCTGCCATCGTCTTGGAAGGCGACGTTGGCTGGCAGCCATTGGTAGTTGCTCGAGTAGTGATCGACTTCACGATTCCACAAACCACGGCGCTGATTATCATCGGATGGTAGTTCTTCTTCCTTGGGGATGATGGTGCCTTTTCCGGCCCAAGTTTTGATGGCATCTTCAACCCCAACACATTCTTCTGGAAATGCTCGTGTACGACCGAAGACAAGGGGATACATGGAAGGATGAACAAGATCTTGGACCATGTCTTGGGAATTTGGATGCCAGTCGGGAGATGCTTGTTGGTCAAGCTTGAGTTGGTCGAATGCACGGCGCAATGCTTCATGGAGCTCTTGAGTAACGAGAGTATCGGATTTGGCGATTGAAGCACAAGCTTCCATGGTAGGAACAATGCCAGTCTGCTCAAAGTACTTGGCCTTGCTGCGAAGTTCCTTGATACACTGTCAAGAAGTGTTAGCAAGTGAGTAGAATGTCGGAGGAGGCATGCTTACACAGTCGACTGTGTTTTCATTCAGGATGTTCTCTGGCATTTTCTCGCCACCGCTATGAGCCAATTTGTACAGCTCTTCATCTGGAATCGCAAGGGCTTCCTTGCGCCACTTTGCAACGATTTCTTCGTCAAATACCTTCTTGTGCCAGTCCGGCTTGTCAGTCAGCTTGTCCATGATATTCATCATAGCCAGTTCGCGGACATAGAGCAGCTCTGACTCTGTACCGTTGCCATCGTTAATTGCGCCATGAGGGTAGCCATAGCCTTCGCCTGTCCATGGGCCGTAGCGGATATCAAGACCGAGGCCGGGATAGGCAGCTGGCGTATCTGCTGCCATGTAGGCCGTTTTGAAGATGCGTTGTTGTGGTGTTGATTCTTGTAGCGTTACTCGGCTGAGTTGCGTGCTGCTGAATTGCTGATTTCTAGGAATGAGACACAGGAGCGTCGACTTCGATCGTTTTATACACGACAGCATTGGCCTAAAGCATGGATGCTAGCGCAGGCATCAGGACGCTGCCTGTCGCGGGAAAGGAGAGGTGAAGAAGTTGAGCAGCGTGGCTTTACTAGTGTCTCGCTAGCGCAGGCAGCAATGCGTTCCTCAAAGCACGGAGGTCGATGCATCACATGCATCACGACTGTTTGCATGCTTGTTAGCAACGAAGACACCGCCACGCAGTGACGCAGTCCATCGAATTGGGCGGCATTAGATATCCTCCGTGAATGAACCGGCCACGACTTCCAAGATCACATTCAATACTGCTAGGTTGAGTCGCACTGTCTTGGTCCGAAAAGACAAATGGAACGACTAGATCGCACGAATCGTACCGTCAGGGGAGATGGAGAGATGGCAATGCTGGAGTCGCGTCGCGCACGCGGGGTCATGTGACCTTGTAGACTTTGTCAGACTCTACTCCGGCACGCTGCTTCAGACGTCTACTCCTTGTTTCTCTCGCTACTGCCACATCGCGACCATACCACTAGTCGAGATGCCGATTCCACCGGATACTTGTTGCGTGACATGTTCCCGACGGATTTATATCCGAAGCGGAATCGCGGGGAACCTGGGGCTCTCCGCATATCAAGCTCCAGCTCAAGCAACATGAGACGACCAGCTAATCCACTGCACTCACCATGTCTACAGCTCGCCTAGTGCCTCGACCTCTCTTACAGGCTGCTGCACGATGTAGGCCGCAGTCGCGATGCCAGAGACCACCCATCCTTCGCAGCGTCGCAATGTCCTCCAACCCAAAGCAGGCTTCGGTCGCATCCGGCCTGCGCGTCGACCATGCCGAATCCCACGATAACCGCCATGTCGCAGCCATGGGCCGCACCACCTCCGGCCGCGCCCTCAAGATCCGCGCATACCCCAAGTTCAACACGCTCGAAGAAGAGCGGGTGTACCGGAAACAACACCTCGCGGCCGCCTACCGCATCTTCGCCTCGCGGGGCTTCGATGAGGGCGTGGCTGGCCACATATCTGTGCGCGACCCGATTTTGCATGATCATTTCTGGCTGAATCCACTGTCCACGCACTTCTCGCTCATTCGCGTATCAGACTTGATACTCGTGAATGAGCAGGGAGAAGTGGTGGAGGGCAATGAACCAATCAATGCAGCGGCTTTTGCGATCCACAGCGCGATCCATAAGAGGCGGCCAGATGTGGATGCGGCATGTCATGCGCATAGTGTGTATGGCAAGGCGTTCAGTGCGTTTGGGAGGGAGTTAGACATGATCACGCAAGATAGCATTCGCTTCTATAAATCTCATGGCGTGTATAAAGATTTCGGCGGTGTGGTGCTCGCGTCGGAAGAAGGTGAGCGAATAGCCGATGCGTTGGGCGATGGCAAAGCTGCCATCCTGCAAAACCATGGCATCTTGACGGTAGGCAAGACGGTGGATGAGGCAGCGTTCTGGTTCTTAAGCCTTGACAAGACGTGTCAAGCGCAGCTGCTTGTTGATGCGGCGAGTGCGGGGAGTGGAAATAAGCCAAAAATCATTGGTGATAAAGAGGCGGCAGAGACGTATAAGCAGGTTGGGACACCGGAGAAAGGCTGGCTGGCGTTTCAAAGCTATTACGACGAGGTTCTTGCGAAGACGGGTGGTGACTTCCTCAAGTAGGCAGGCTTACGTTAGTTGGAAAGTGATGCTGCAATGCGCTCGCAACTTCTCTCGTTCCTCATCTTTCTTCTGACCTCTCCTCTCATCCCTCATGACTGCACTTGATGCTCATCACGATGCCTTTGAAGCAGCTGCGTCATCACAGCCGGTATCGACAAATGGGGTTGACCAGTCCCTTCACTACAGGGCTGCACGTGGAGCTTGCTCATCGCGCCACGCAAGATATTGGCCTGCCCGCAGGCATGTACAGACATCCCCGCAGCCAAAGAGTAGCCTGCGTCAACTCAACTCACTGTGGAACCCGCGATGTCACTCAACAACCTGCCTACAGAGCTGGACATGTGCATCCTCGAATACCTCCACAGTCTTGACCTCAGCCAAATGATATGCATCTCAAGATACCTATTGTGGAACCAGCGAGCCCCTGCTTTACAGATCGATCTACATCGCGAGCAATTATCATGACCGGATACGCTGACCTCTCAGTACGTGATCGATCTAGACGATTATCCCAGAGAGATCATGCTGACCATCAATCTGGATTGTGCAGATCCAGTGGATCACAATCGGTACATGCGCGTCCTTGATGAACCAGTCATCGGACTATTTCACAAGGTTGCTGATGCTTTGCACAGCGTTGGCACGACGCTCACCGTCTGGTACCGGTGGGACGTGGGATAAAAAGAACAAATTGCTTGTTTGTCCAGATTCCACAACAAAGGTGATCCACGATCCAAACGATGAGATTGTTCAGCGGTATGAGAAAGGTTATCTCGGCGAACATCAGCGACAATGAGAATGAGCAAGATGGAGAAAGAATGATTGCAGATGTCGCTGGGGGAGGAGATGGGGAGATTTAAATATCCATATTGAACCCAGTACACTGACACAAGTATGATATGGGCATTTGAATGCCTGAGGCGCTCTGGTTACACACAGCGCTGCCTATGCTATGTAACAACAAACTCAATGTTCTGATCAAATAATTACAATCACTGCTAATAACTAACTTTGTTCAGAGCTTAGTGAAGACGTCTTACCATCTCAGTGCTGTGACCTGATGTCGGTGTTGCATCAAGGGACGAAAAGTTTGTGTCACAAACTTTTCACTTTCACTTTCACTCTCACATTCACCACATTGTTTTGCGGTTTGAACATCATGTCAGAGCTTTTCTCTTGGTCGCCTATCGTGCTCACGCCCGCCTTCTCCCATCCTCAGTCAACCTCATTCTATTACACATCGCTTTTTGTACCCATCTTTTGTGCGACTACGCAACCCACAAAGCCATATATCATCCGGACATTGCACTGCCTTGAAGCAGTACAGTAGCTCTTCTACCAACGACCGATTTAAAACTATACCTATTTGTCCCATCATGTCGTCCAAATCCCATCCAAAGCACCCTTTTCTCCCCACCGAGAGCTCGACCTCCGCGCGCCACAGTTTCAACTCGCACCGCTTCGCCGCTGAATCCAGCATGATGAATACCCACGCTCAGACGCTCCTGAAAGCCGGCACAATCGACTCAGCCATGGCCACCCAGCTCTCGCAACCCTGGCATAGAACTGGCGAGGTGCGCGTGCAGTACAGCAAGGACTATCTGCAAATGCATCCGGACTACACGGGCGAGAACGCGCACGAGATGCCCACACTCAATTGGGCGATGAGGAAGCAACGCGAGAGGGATAGGAAGGCGAAGGAGTGGCTTGAGAGATATTTCAGTGAAGGAGCAGACGGAAGAGAGGTTGATGAGGAGAGAAAGGAAGAGCATAAGGACAAGAATGCTGTCGAAGAACAACAAGAGGAGTGGGAGACGGAGACGGCGACGGCGACGAGCAGCGCAAATGCCCCGTCCTCGCCAGGCATTCGACGCACGGCGCAATCCTCCCACCTCCTCCCCCATCCGCCTCTCAAGCCCACCTCCCTCGTCGCCTCCGCAACACCGCCCACAAAACCAATCCCCCAACGCCAAACCCAACAACACATCACACTCCAGCAGGTCAGACTCTTCACAACCTACCCCCAAACGCAAGTCCAGTTCAAAATCCAATTCCAAATCCCCACCGCCCCTCACCCCCCTCCCCAATCACCCTACCTACGCCTCGCACGACTACTTCGCCCTCGCTGCGTTGTGTCGCGCGCGCAAGCTGCCTGGTGCCCGGGAGCGCTGGTGTTTCTGCGCAATCGGTTGATCCCAGGATGACATGAAACGTGGCGGCAGGTAAGGAGAGGGAGACGACAGACGGGAAACTGGGGGTAGGAAGAGTTATGTACATGGTGTACCGGAGGAGGATGGTAGTAGTGGGGAGGATGGGAAAGATGGAGGGAAGCAGGGCGGCAGTGGTACTGACAGTGAGGTTCAAGAGAAGAAGGTTGGGAGTGAGGAGGCGTTTGAGGATTTCACGTGGAAGAAAGGTGGGAAGAGGAAGAGGGATGATGATGAGGGAGACGGAAAGGATGGCGAGGCAAAGAAAGTGAAGCTGACGGAATGAGCCCTTGAGGGTTTTGTCGACGCTGTGTCGATGGAGTGTTGCTTCAAGGACTTGGGCGATGTTGATGTTCGTGTTGTTGTTCAACAAGCAATGCGTTACATAACAATGAGGAAATTCTACTCAAATGCGGCGTACTCAAATCGAGACAACGAGGTTCGCAACGAGCGCGTCCATCGCACTCCCCTGCATACTCGCGTTCGCCGGCCCTTCAAAGGGTCCTGCCCAGCGGTTCCCGAACACCACACCGTCCTCTTGAACTTCCTTATCATTCCTCCATATGCTCTTTGCATTGGTCTTGATCGCATCTCCGAATGTTGTATTGCCCGTCGCTGCCCACAGTTCGCCCAAATTGCGCATGTAGATACCCTTGAATTGCGTCCCGTCCGCACCGCACGTGCCGCCATCGTCACAGACGTCTTTGATGATGCTGTCCTCATCGGAAAGTTTTTTGAGGGCTGCTCCTGCGATGGTTGATGCAAGTGGTAGTAGAGTGGAATTGGGACTAGCGTGGTTCAATTCGACAAGTCCGCCGAGAATCACGCCTTGGTTGTAACTCCACACCGTTCCATTGTTGTTCTTACACGTCGCGGCATCCAACCCGTCATTGACGGTGTTATTTTCATTTATCATGCCGCTGGCTACAAACCAGTCGAGCGACTTCTTGGCCCAGTCGGTGTAGTACTCTGTGTCTTGCGCTCGATTTGCCAGATGTGCGGCAGTCGAGAAGAAGAGCTCGTTGGCGATGGCGTTGACGTACTGCTTCGAATCGTTCCAGTAGATGCCCCCGCTGCTGCAATTCGTGCCCCAGCCTTTCGCGACGATGTCGAAAATGTCTTTTGCGAGAGTTAGATATACGGATCGTGAAGTGACATCATAGGCGTTGATCCAGGCCAAAGCCCACCAGAGATCATCATCATAGAAGCCATCAAGCCAGTCGTAGGGATCGGGCTTAAAGTCTTTGAGCATCGATCCTTCGTCATATTTGGAGTCGCCTGTGAGCAAGCCGATGGTGTTTGTTGCTGAATCAATGTGGCGGAACCAATCTATCGGGTAGTTTGAGTGTGGCAGGTATGTTCTCGGGTCGATGTACTTGCTGAACGGCGTCCCGGATCGCGATGTGCTTGTCGGAGATGTAACATTAGGTCGCTCTACGTTGGGCACCGGGTTTTTGATTGGAGCGTTACGTATCGCGTTGGCAAATGTCCTACGTGCCACGATCTGTACGTGTTCGTTATACGGATCGGCTTTCGCAAGGTTGCCGAGCATGGTCATGACATTGGCGCTGTTCCACCACCCTGCCGTTTCCCAGATGCCTGTCGTGCAGTTGTACCACTGATCCAGTCCATCAAGGGCATATTCTGTCCATGCAGTCGGATTCGTAGTGGTGCTGTCATAAGTTTGAGCGCATGAGCTGGGAAAAGCTGAAAAACTAAGAAGTGCGAACAGGAAGAATGAAGTGGCCATGATATTGTGAAGCATGACGGGGTTGCCTCAGAAATAATGTATGAAGTGACTGGAATGATAAAGGGCGCTCCGTTGTTGCTGGAGCTTTCCCTGTAGCTAGAATATGTAGAGCGATATGTGCATCCTTTTATGGATTCTCACATGCGTGCGGCGAGCCACGTCGTGCGGATCAATGCTACCTTCCTGTTCCTCTGATGCAAACGCGATAGGGGGATGTAAACGCCTTCCCCATCAATCCAGCGCAGAAAGAGCGGTGGGCATAAGAAAAGTAGCATGGTCATACCTGGGCGCTGGTTGTAGAGGTACCTGACCCCATACGTGGCGTAAGTCCGCAACCTTATGACGAAGGTCTGAGAATATCATCGGGCGACCGGTGAGTTCCAGTCGGTCAGCAGTGTTTTTGACGGCCAGTGACGACACCAAGAAGGTTGGCAAGTACATGGTGAGGCGACAAGGATATGGGCCTAAGTGGTGCTGAGGGAGGCTGGCGATGGTCACGATGGTCGCCTAGCTGCAAGGCCATTATCGAAAAACCGAGGCCATGCGCGCAAAGTGTTGGTTGCTTGAGTTGTGTGTGTTGTGCAGATGCAATGGTGATTCGACGGTTGACTTCCGATGATGTGAGACGGGTACCCCTCCACCCAAGGCAGGGGATCGACGTCTTGGGCCACTGACGCGCTACGCCCGCACACTACGAGACCAATACGCCTTGCTAGCCTCGTTACATCCATCCACGCGTCGGTTCGAAGTGTCCTTCTGATAGGTACCAACAAATGTATATACATACCGTCTCGATAAGCGCACGAGCGCGCCACGACGCCATGTGCGACGGCCCGGCAGCTCGACGGCTCGCAGCCACGTTCTCGTCGTGTAACAACCCTTGCTTCTGTTCGCGCCATCGGAGTCAAGCTATGAGGATCTCGTTGCCAAAGTCTTTTACTTCTTCGACCCAGCAATTCTCCTCGCCGTCAGCGGCTTGGTCGAGGTATTTCCATATCCTCTCCAGGACTCTCTTGGAAGTATGTAGGTAGCCCCAGTACATGGTACCGTAGAGAGCGTCTAGGGTGTTCATGATCCATTCGCGCTGTGCTGGGTCCCTTGATTCGGCGCCAGCCAAGAACAGTGGCCAGCAAATCGACTTGAAGAGCGCATCGCCGGGCTTAAGATGCGAAATCTGAAGTACCACGTCGTTGGCGAGCTCGACCAGATTTACAATGGCAACGCCGCTCGCTGGGTCGATGAGTGGGTTCCCTGATGGTAACACACGGGCCAGGTATATGCAGACTGCAGAGCGATGGGCAGCAGCGATGCGTATACGTTGATTGATGTCTTCAAAGGGCGTCGCTGGCTCGAAGTCCTTGGACCATGCAACTGGGTCGAAGTCCAATGCGCGATGCAACAGTTTACCGATCTGCTCCTGGATGTTGTCGTACACTTCGTCGGTGCAAGACACTGTCTTGTTCGGCAGCGCGAAAGACTCCAACATGATGCGAAGCAGCGGAGCTGGGCATGAGAGGTAATTGTTGGTCTCGGCATACCGCAGAATTGGAGCAAGCTCGATTGTGTCGGGGATGAATGACGGCATGGCGCTGAAACTGAATGTGGATCCGAGGATGTAGAAGACGAGGAAGTCCGACAATATGGTCAAGCGAAGTCTGCTCATGGGCTTCTGCAGGTACGGTGGTTCACCAAGAAGCCTTATCAGCTGCCACGCACCCTCCATGTGAACCCTCCATTTATCGCGGCCTGATTCAACAAGCGCATAGTTGACAAACATAAGAATCGTGATCAGTATCATATCAATATTTGACGGGTCGACAGTTGCAATATTCTGTGCCAACAGTGATAGCGCTTGCTGCTTCGCTATCAATGCATCTTTGTATGCCGACTTGAGCGGTCCACCCTTGAAGGGCACAACCTGACAGGGTGATACATCGATGGCAGCATTATCGGCCTGGTAAGTTGAATGGCCCATGGGGTTTTGCGAGATGTTGAAGATGTGAAAGGCAGAATTTGCCACCATGACATGAAGTAGCAGAGGATGCGCAGACGTCGCAGGAATCAGATCGCGTATAGGATTTTGTCCTGGCATATCATACACGACCATGACATCGCATAGCTGGGTCGCGAAGTGATGCATGTAGTATCGTGAGTGCGGGTCAAGATCGTTCACTAGCGGGTCGACAAGAGGCCGATGAAGCACCATGGTCGATTGTCCTTCATGGTGTTCCGGCGTTGATGCAAAGTCCTCAAGGTATCCCGACGTCTGTTCGTTTCTGGTGTACACGTGTTGTTGTTTTGCAGGTGCGTCGTGAGGCTTGGCTGCCTTTTTCAGTCCATCATGGGCGTCATATGACTTCCCCATCATCTTCCCCCGACTTGCGACCCCACTATTCCACTTGAACAGCTTCCCATAGCCCAGACAGTCGTCGCCGGATGACGAGCATTTCTGGCAGCTCGGCAGGGAGCGGTCGCATCTCCATCTCTTCTTCCGGCAGTTGTGACAGGCTTTGGTGGGGAGGTTGAGTGCTGCGGCGGCGCTCATCGGATCCGCGCCATGCGAGGTTTGTCGCGCAGTCACCTAAAGAGGAGGATCTGAATGGCCGAGGACTACACGACAGTCCGTGGGAGTGTTGGAAGCTCTCACAGGTCGAAACGCTGTATCATGACTAACAAGACGGTTCCCACAATTCAAGCGTTGGGTTCCTATTGCCCCCGATTTCGTCACCCCAGTTTTCGCCGAAGCGCTTCCACTACGGCTGGCATCATCGGCCAGGAGCGCACCTGGCACCCCCCGGAATCACTCACTAGAGCAACGGCTTTCATCAAATCATGAAAACCAAAAAGCTTCATCATCTCTGCGCATTCATGCCCTTCCCGTATCCTTTTCACCATGGAAAATTGCACCTATTTACCACAGAATCCACGGCAGGACATCCGCGTGCCCAAAAGTGCGCAGTTGGCACATGCGCTCCACCGTTAGAAGGTTGGTTCTGGACCGCCAGTGTCACGCTACGCCAAGTCGGGATGCCAAGCCGCAACTCTTGCATAGCTTCTCCCATTGTGACGACTTGTTTGTCAAAAGGTCGTCACAAAGTCGGGAAGACAGTTTTCTCAAGCTCGCATTTCTAAGCATCATGTCGTTTCTGCCGCTGTTCAGCAGCAATGGCGCCCTTGGAGGACCTCGTGATCTCAGCGCAAAAAGTATAGAAACAGCATCGTTCCAGGGGCAATCACCACAGATCAGCACGCCAAGTCCATGATTCACATCACCTAGTCCACTTTCGTCGAAATTCAGGCATTTTGACTCGAAACCCTTGATAACGGTCTCGCGATATACAATGAGTGAGACGCCCGCCATTCGGCCTGCCTCGCCCGCTTCTGTCACCATGGCTGCGACAACAGAGGAGGAGGGCTTGCCACAGTCTCGAGGCTCCTACAGCCCATCCGAAATCGAACGCTTAGGACGCGAAAGGCCTGAGGTCTTTACTTCAATATGGATGGAGCTGGGCTTTTGCTTCGCTCTCCTCGGGTCCATGTTCGTGGCGGAATACTTCATTTCTGGCTTTAATATTCTCTTACCAGAGCTTACCACAGCTCTCGACATTCCTTCCAACGCACAAACATGGCCCGCTAGCGTATTCTCGCTGGTCACGGGCGCCTTCTTACTACCATTGGGACGACTAGCCGACATGTTTGGAGGCTACATCGTCTTCTGTTCTGGTCTGGTCTGGTTCTTGGTCTGGAGCATCATCGCTGGCTTCAGTCAGAACTACGTTATGCTCATTGTATGCCGAGCACTCCAAGGCTTCGGACCAGCTGCATTCCTACCTTCTGGCATCATGTTACTCGGTAGCATTTACCGCCCTGGGCCCCGCAAAAACCTGGTCTTCAGTTTGTACGGCGCCTTCGCCCCCGTGGGATTTTTCACTGGCATCTTCTTTGCAGGTGTCTCAGCCCAAGTGATTAACTGGGGCTGGTTCTTCTGGATTGGGGCCATCATCCTTGCGATTGTCGCAGTAGTATCGTACTTCTGCGTCCCGAACCGAGAGGAAGATCGACCCGACCAGACGATCAAAATGGACTGGTTGGGCACGGCAACGGTCATTCCAGGCCTGGTGCTCATCATTTTCGCTCTCACTGATGGCAGTCACGCTCCACAGGGATGGGCTACGCCATATATTCCTGTTACATTCGCCATCGGCTGCCTCTTCATTGCCGCCTTCGTGTACATCGAGGGCTGGGTCGCAGAACAGCCTCTTCTCCCTGGCGACATGTTCGAAGTCAAGGGTATGAAGCCACTTGCGCTCGCCCTGTTCTTCCAGTACGGAACTTTCGGTATCTTCCTCTTCTATGCCAGCTTCTACATCGAGCAAGTCGTCGGTGCTGGACCTCTCCTTACGGCAGCATGGTTCACACCCATGTGCGTCGGTGGCCTGATCCTCGCAACTGTCGGCGGTCTTGTACTTCATTTACTGCCTGGTCGCATATTATTGCTCATAAGCGGCGCTGCATACATTCTCTCGACACTTCTCTTCGCCATCCTACCCGAGTCGTTCAACTACTGGGCTTATATCTTCCCCGCTATGATCTGCGCGACACTTGGCATCGACATCACCTACAATGTCAGCAATATCTTCATCACCACTTCCATGCCCAAGGCTCGGCAGGGACTCGCTGGCGCCTTCATGAACAGTCTACTTTTCCTTGGTATCGCGTTTTTCTTGAGTTTTGCGGATCTTGCAGTGAGCGAGACAGAAGATAAGGGACAGAGACAGAGTTACAAAGTCGCATTCTGGTTGGCCACAGCTCTGTCTAGACTTGCGGCTTGATTGTCATGTTCCTAGGTGTACAGATTGGGAACTTTGAGCAGTGATCTGACCGTTGACGAGAGGGCCGAGCTTGAGAAGGAGCTGTCACGGCGACGCACCACAGAATGATTGCGCCTGTAGGAATGGATGTTGACGGCCGAATTGAGCGTTATTTTGCGAGAAAGCGTGTTGCGCGTAATGATACCCGATGTTACTTTTTCTCCTCCAGTACCATTGTGTTCGTCAATCTATTTTCTTGTCATCGAAACAACATTTTTCCAGACTGCTGACATCTGTTGCATCCGACTCTACTCACCGCCATTTGAATTCCACGCTACCCATCATTCTTGCTTTGCAATCATACTGGATGATGTACACCAGAGTTGCAGCCGTGCGACGTGCCGGTGCACGATGTTCCGACGCGATTGGCCCGGGACCCACATGCTTTGTAATGCCCCTCTACACAACACCACGTTTCGCATCTTTTAGAACCAGCCATGGAATCTGTCCAATGAACGCCATGAGCTAGTACGGAACAGTCACCGCGAACAGCAGTTGCAAGGCAACAATGGACCCTGACACGTGAGCACCGCAAGTACCTAGGTAGGTATATAACAGCCACACCCACTCCCCACCACACTCCTCACACCACCGACTTTTCGACCTCCAAACACGCCTCCAACATGTCGAACACATTATCATTCCACCACATCGCCCTCTCCCCCCTCCTCCAAGGCCTCCGCGCCGCCCACCACTTCCTGCAAAAGGCGCAGACGCACTGCCAGGCCCAGTCCGACGAACCCTCAACCTACCTCAATGCCTCGCTGCATCCCGAAATGAAAGACCTCATCTACCAAGTCCAACGTTTCACCGACGCCGCCAAGTTCGTGCCGTGTCGCGTCAACCCGGACATCGAGGGTATCTCGCTGCCGGACACGGAGACGAACTTTGAAGAGCTGTTTGCGAGGGTGCAGAAGGTTATTGGGTATCTGGAAAAGGTAGATGAGAGGCAGTTTGAGGGGAAGGAAGGGGAGGAGGTGGTTGTTCAGCTTGGGAAGAGGGAGTGGAGGGGCAAGAAGGGGGAGTATGTGTTGCAGTTCGCGCAGCCAAACTTTTGGTGAGTTCAATCTTGGCTGGTGTGGTTTGGGGAGGCTTGCGCTTTGCCGTTTGAGCAGGCTGGGCTTCTCCAGTGCACAGTTGCTGCAGCTCGGTTCGTCGATGGGTTTGAGTTTGCTGACTTCAAAACAGGTTCCATGTCACGACTACGTATGCTATCCTCAGGATGAAGGGCGTGGATGTCGGCAAGCTGGATTTCTTGACTGCGGGAAAGCCTCTAGGTGTAGAGAAGAAAGAGGAGTGAAACGAGGGAGATGTATAAACTGATACTCGCAATAGCTAAGCGTTTAGAACATTTCGTTATTCTATGCAGTATATTCTGTACAATTTCGATGATATCGCACCATTACTGCTGCTGTGCATGCTGAATTTTCTTCTTGTACCATTCCTTTGCGACTTCCATAACTTGAACCCATAGATCCCCTTCGAGTTTCATCTTCTCTTCGTGCTCAATGTCTTGCTGAACTCGCATCATGTAGTTCATCACTCCCATCATATTTTTGTATAGACCAGTCCCTCTCACATGCACCCAGGCAGCTTCTAGTCTGACCGGCGTACACACCTCGGACCCCTGCGAAACCGTCTTGGATTCAGGCGACTGAAGGGGAGACTGAGAACGAAGAGAAGGCGAGACATCTGGAGCTGGACGTTTCTTTTTCGCACGTGAGGCTTCAGCTCTTCCATCCTCCAGAGCTTCCACATGCGCGAAGGGGGATGATTCAGACCAAGGCACCTTATCGATGGTACATTCTTGGTTCATCTGGGCACGGCGCTTGGATTTCTGTCGCGCCTTCAGATTATAACGACACTACATCTATGAGCTTACTGTTACACCCCCCCCCCCCCCCCAAAAAAAACATTCAAAACATATTCTAATTCTCGAAGTTGCTCCAAGATTGTAGTCCGTCACAACGCTGCACTGGTCGCAGATCCGCCTTCACCTGCACCTTGGTTCTCTGGCCTGGGACATTTGACCCAGCCATGAAGCTCGCACCATGTGTTTCATGCCCACGGGCGCCAATCTCCCTCTGGCATGGGTCACAGTCCGACATCGAATAAATTCAGAATGATGTAGAAGGAATGTTGGTTTTCTTTCCTATGGGCTGCGAGGGAGGTGCAAGTCGCGCGAAAAGTGCAACAAGCTGCCAATTCATGGGGCGCAACAACATGGATCTGCGAAAGGCCAACCCAAATGCTCAGAAAGTACGTTACGGCTAGTTGGCGTACTTTTTGGGATATTGAACTCTTTGGAAACGAGCTCGACCAATTCTTCTTCCCATTCAGATTCGGATTCTTGTTCGTGCGCCATTGTGTCTAGTAAGTAGTAGTAACTGTGGTATGATAGTAGTAGTACGTGAACAAAAGTCATTTGTTCGAAACTAGAGACATACATACGATGGGTTTATCAACTTCACAGATCATCCTAATGCTCTCTCGTCACCGGTGAAAGTGACAAAACGAGGTACCTTGGCACGCTCTCTTCACAGTTGAGCGACGATGGATGACCAGTGAAGCCAAGAGTGAGAGTTATATCTACCATTTCTGTCTAGCGTATAGTCAGATGTGCCACACCGCCTTGCCTTCCGCCCTGACCTAGGAGACTGTGTAGAGTCGCTCGTACCCTCGTCCCTTGTTTTTTTGTCAAACCCTGAAGACTGCAAAGTGAGTACAAATTTCTGCCCATTTTTTTTACCAACCTGCCCCCTTCCATGCCGTTTCGAGAGCTAGGGAAAGAGCTATCACATTCCCTTTATCTCTTTCCTCGAAGCCTCACAGGGAAGCCGGGCTATGACCTGCACGCGTACCTCTTTGACCCGGTCGCTAACGTTTGGCATGTCCTTCAGGAAAATGCCTCCCAAAAAGCGTGAGTGCTGCCTCTTCAACATCACAATTAAACAGCTTCTCTAACATAATTTAACAGGTACCAGTAAGAACGTACGTTACAAGCCCCTGTCTCTGAGCAGTCACTCATATGTTTCGTTTAGACTGCCGCACCGCCATCGCGCTCACCATCGCCGGGTCCAGTAAGTATAGCACTAAATTTCTATTACGCATGACCATCCCTTGCTTTGCGTTCCGTAGCTAGCTGAAGACACGTGCCTTGCCTTCGCTATCTTCTGATCGCTTGCGATACTTTATGGCATAACTCGAGGCTGATACATTTCATAGGATTTCAGTGTTAATTACGATACCCGAATCGGGAGGATGAAGAAGAAGGACCTCCAGCATCTAGTTATGAAGCGGATGCTCATGCTGCGATGAACATCCAGCAGTCTGTGGCACAGTTGCTTGGTGCACAAAGTAAGTCTCATTCTCTTGCTTCATACTTTCGAATATTCTCATCCAACTGTCAATCCTGAAAAGTCATGTGGTCTGGCTTCAGACGCATTCATTGTGATTGAGGCTCAGATCTCGATAACCTCGAAGTCTCGCAAATGCGATGGCCTCTCATTGTTATATTCGCGAAAACAATGCTAATCTATAATTTTCAGCTCTCACAATCGTTAACCAGGGCGATCTCACATGTCGTGGCTGGGCTTGGCCTCCAGTCACCGAGACTGATGGCATCAAGCGGCCTCGTCGCGTGCTGCTGATCTGCTCGCGTGAGACAGGCGCACATCTAAATGTTGCGCAAGTTTTGTTAGAGAGTGTAGTCCTCGGCGCTCGGTGGATGCATCTCCACCATAACGTGGATTTTGCTGAGTTGATGGTATTCCATGTCAACAATCAGAATAGCCAGAAAGAGGTCCCCGCTCGTCCACGTGGGCGTACAGCTCAGAAATGGGCGAATTTTCATGACTTCCTGTGCCGTCAACTAGAGTAAGTGTTCATTTTACAGGTTGTTTCTGTTAAGGTTTGAGCACCAAGTCCAAACCTTCACATACGACCATAAGACGATGAATGCCGGGCTTCCAGGTGGTTCACGTGAGATGCAGTTCACAGTGTGCCGTGTGACCCGGGGTGCTACCCTGACAACATCTGCTCGGCACTGCACGGATAGGAGACAAAACTCACCGTGATTACGTCCGCAGGAGAATTCAGAATAGAAATACGAGCTTGCCGATGTGTGAATTTGAGCCTGGACTGTTCTCGACCAGTCTAGTTAGCAGAAGTCCAATGTAATACCTAACGTTCGCGTGCACGGTTTTATGAGGTGCTCTACGCACCCGAGAAGCACCAGTCTTCAATTACAGCAGCAACGCAACGCAACTATGGAATTGTTTTGAAGCAATTTGATACTCCAAATCTGCCTGTACTTACATACTTAAAATCTAAGAACTTATTATCTTGCTCTTGCTACTGCTGTAGAGCATATATCGTTGCAGTTGCTAAGCCCTCGGTGTTCTACCGGCGGTGATTTTGTGCGGTGCTCACTCCGGTTACAAAAGAGGAACGGGGCTCACATAGGTAAGCCTAGTCCGAAAAATCGCCATAGCGAGAAGTTTTTTAAACCTCGTCTAAAGAGGAAGAGGCTAACATAGAGCGCTGCCAAGACCTCCCCTTTTCGTGCTGGTGCTTACTCCAGTACTGCTATTTTCTGCCACGATAGACATGAATAAGTAGTCAGAGCCTCATTCCGCAAAGCCTTGCCCTTAGGAGTTTAACGCGATACATCCATGCTACAATATAGATGCGATCGAACTTTGGTTAGCGGACAGGGCTGTGTACGCTACAACCGAAGCTGGGATAAGACCCCATTACATCTACGGAGAGCTCGAGCATGCTGCAGGCCCAAGTGTGGGTGATAGATCGCACTGCATGTCCATCTCGCATGTCTCATTGAATAACTCTAGGTTGAGATTGCTCAGTCGCCGTAACTTTCAATAGGTTACTTTGCTGTACTATGCTGTAATGTTTTGGGTAAGACTACGATGAACTTGTAGCTAGTATAAGTCGCGCTAGCTCAGGCTCCTAGTGCAGGATCACGCTAGTACTTCTTTTGCAGGGCGGCCGACGTATACGCTCGTATGGCAATTGTCATATCACGAGGCCCTCCGAGCACATCCGTTACGGTGATTCTCAAATGCAAGGAGGACTAGCTTCCAGCTATGTGACCGAAGTTCTGGTGTACCAGCGTTGTTCGGCTTAGCCTCGAGTGATGGGGCACAGAGAATTTTGTATATAAAGCGCTTGATGTCCACGAGTTTACATGTATCAAACATCCGACACAGATCAGCAAGTCAATTCATCATCTATCATCAGCCAGATTCTTTCAACACCTACTACACTCAGTCAATTCGTATGTCAACATTTGTCTGAATATTAACAAAAGGTCCATAGCTAACAATACAGGCGATGCATTTTTCAGCGCTCCTCCCTCTCCTCGCGGCGATTGCGAATGCTTCGCCACTAGCATCTTCAGATGTACTGGTGACTGACGAGCAACGTCAAGCCATGAAAGATGGTTCCCTCGGATACACCGAAGTCTCGTTCGAAAAGAACTTCTCAGAAGGAGAACGTGTCGTGGCTTTCAACAAGGATGGAGCCGCTGCTGATGGCTTGTCTGCGCGTCAGAATGATAATCCTTCAAATGAACCTGTAAAACATACCGCAGCCTCGGGTGGCATATACGGCGTCTGGGATTGCCCCAACGTCATCAACATCCAACGCTCGGTCGTTGTCAGAGTCGGCACTAGGGAAAATGATCAAGGGAATGGGGCCACCGAGGCGGAATGGACATCAATCAAGAACGCTGATTCCTTCAGACCCTCAGCCAACATCAATGTCAACAACAACAGTGGCGGGGTTTCGAACATTGCGGTCCATCAATTCTGCCTCCAGGTCGATTCTCCCGAAATTGCAATCAAGTGTTCCTACCACATGGAGGTCCCCTTTGCGGCAACTTTCCACCGAGGGACTACGAACCTGCTCACTTTTGAAGGGAATGCTCCGACGTTGAGGGAAATATGCGCACCTTTCAACACTTGCCCGTACTGGGCGAGTCTTGCAAATCTGCCAGCTGAGAAGCTGGGGACGTGTCAGCACCGGTTAGGAAGAGGTTGGGGCGGTGCACGTACACCTGGCGCTGTCTTTCCCTACTTCCTGTCTCTCCGCATCATCTATCTGTCCCTACCGTCTATCGCGTCTGACAAAGAGGTATTTTTCTCCTCAAAGCAAAGCCCTAAAAAACTTCGCTTCGCAGTAAATGTTCATAATTCCATGTTTATCACTTCCAAACTATGCCTTCGCACGATCGTCTATGTATTGTTCTTGACAGTAGAGTGATGAAACGCTACTAGTCCGTTGTCGTTGCTAAAAGGCGGCTGATATCTAGCATGTTCTATTACATCTTCCCGACCACAGCTCCTAAAATAACATTTATACCTCTAATATTATAGAAGTATGTATTAACCGAGACGGCTCTAGAGTAAAGTGCGGTACAAGTTTCCCACACCTCAACTACACAACTGATACATACATTCCCGTCACAGTCGAGTTTGAGTCCTGAGATTATATTTTCAACATTGAAGCATATCTATCACATACGACCATAGGGCGTTGAATACAAGGCTTCCCGTCCGCTCAGCCATATTTAAGCAGCGCACCGGCGGATTAGTAGTCAGGTGGGTGACCACTGGCGAATCCCCGCTGTTGTATGTTTTTGCATTTTTGCTTGCATCTTATTATCGTCGTGATAGCGAAGGCTATGACGTACTACGTACTCGCAGAGGTGGTGAATAGGGTGATGTAACAGGCGAGCGCATGATATGCAACGTTTCCTTTTGCATATTCAGATAACAACTTCCTCGCAAAGAGGTATACACACAGCTAATCGAATTACAAATAAGTAAGAAGTAGTTATTTTGTATACCTAGTAAGTAACTTCCACTTCCTTGAAGATATATTTCATACCCACCATCAACATTAAGCCCATACCGGCTCTCGAGCATTTTTTCATGGCAGTATTCCATCATGCTTCATAAAGCACATTCACAGCACCGCTCACCTCTTCCAGAACATCCATCCTTTTCGGGGAGCAACAGGCTTCGGCTCTGTGCTGCCAAAGACCCTGCCCTCAACAGGCTGCTTCATCTGATCGAGCTTGTAGTTCTTGAGAAAGAAACTGAGCGGCAAGATCGGCGCAGCTGCGCACACCGCGGCGATGAGCAGGTATCGCATCGTCTCCTGGTATGCGCGGTTGATGGCAATGCGCTCGGGCGTTCCGACGGGATACATGGTGTAGTTGCCCGCGACAGTGAGACTAGCGAAGATGGGCGCGGACGGGACATCAGGTGGGAGGTATGCCAGAAGCTTCGAGGGGACGTATGTCGACCAGATGGCGCCTGAGATGGCGGATCCAACGGCGCCACCCACTTCAAGAATAGTAAGCCATACCGTTGTCGCAGCTGCGACTTGTTGATGGCTAGCTGATGCCTGGACACCGAGTTGGACGGGGACGTTGAGGAAGCCACCACCGATGCCGACGGCGATTTGCGTGCCGATGAGGGTGGCGGTGCTGGCACTTTCTTGGCGGTATTCAAGCATAAGACCCAAGCCCATGATGTAGATGACAGAGCCGAGGGTTACGTAGTACTTGTAGTGAGCGGTGTACTTGATCATCAGAGACACAACGACTGAGGAGATGGTTGAGGTAAAGCTGAAGACGCGAACAATGTTTCCGGCAGTTACAGCCGACTTTCCTTGCACAATCTGAAGGTATGACTGGAAGTATGGGAAGACCGAAAGGTAGAATGCCACTGCGTAGTTGTCAGTACTTCATCCTGGATAAGTGATTCGCTCAACTCACTGAAGTAGAAGAAGGCAATCAGTGTACCCACGACAACTGTTCGCTTCTTGAACAAGTCAGACGGGAAGAAGGCTTTGGGTGCCAGCTTCTTGGTTGTCTCCCAAAGTGGGAATACCAACAGGAAAACACCTCCCAGCACCAGCATAGCAATCATGCTCGAGTTGCGCCACTGCTCCTTCGCGCGAGGCGCAAGCGTGAGCGGAAGCAAGATGAGCGACACCGCCGCACTGAAGAGCAGCAAGCCGAAAAGGTCCAGGTCGATCGAGAAATTCTTGAATTTCTCAAAGATGGTATTGCCGCGAATCGAGCTGCCAGTATCATAACCAAGCTTCTTCGCGCGCTTTTGGTTGATGAAGAGACTGACGAAAAGCGGAATGAAGCAAATCGGTAAGATAATGGCCCAGATAGCATATCCCCACCGCCACGAGATTGTCTCAAGGATCTTGCCTCCCACTTGCGGTCCGGCCCAGACAGTCCAGAGGAAAGGCAGGTCGAAAAGCGTCGAGTAGAGTGCACGGTTAAGCAAATCTGAAGTATCCGCTACGAAGATCTGCTGCAGGACTTGCATGCCGTTAAAGCCAGCAGCCCAGAAGATCTGTGCGCTCGCAAAGGTCTGGACATTGTGCGACCCAGCTTGCTGGATGTAGCCGACAGTGTAAAGAATTGTGACGAGAGTGAAGGCCTCCAGGCGACCGAATACATCGGCAATTTTTCCAATGGGTGGTTTGATAACAGCTGCGAAATGTTAGAATTAGCCCGCATGGTCAGAATGTAAAGCACGTACCGCTCACGATACCCTGTACTACATAGATCGTAGAGATGAGCGAATGCAACGAAAAAGCACTCGTCGCGTACGGCGTCAGAAGTCCCGTGACCTGGATCTCGAGGGACGTGACATTGGCAATGAGCAGCAATCTTGAAGCAACCAATTAGCTCAGGTTTTGTTGGGAAAAGCGCGTGCTTACGTGACGTAAGCGACGACTAAGCTCGACCTCGTCCATGTCTTGCTGACGGCCTCAATGCGCTTGACACCAGCCTGTTTCTCACTGTTCTCGCTGATCGCCTCTTCCGAGTGTGCATCGCGATACAGCTCAGGGTTTTTGGCAATGGAGTCGGGCGTGCCGTCGTGCTGTCCCAGCTCATCGCCTGGCTTCATGGTGTTCATCTTGGCCCACAAAGCTGAGGAATGCAGTTGGAGGTGCAGAGGGAGAGGAAGATCGATATAATTTTCGCCGAGCTCGCCTTCCCAAGACGACGGATGCGCCCACTTTATCTGATCAAACCAGGCGGGTGGTAGCAGTCTGCGCTATTTGACTAGTCGCACCACGCCAAGGTACTGGCTGCCTCTCCGCGAACGCAGATTCGAAGCCCGAAAGTCGCGCAAAAAGTCCTATTGGCTGACTAAAGTTGATTATGCTCCTGGCCGTCAGGATGCCGTGCAAAGTTGCCTCAAGCGTGGTGATTGACAGGATCTAATCTGATCAGCCGCGGTGCTTGGCGCCGGTGAAGGTGGCTAGGTTACGTCACGGCGAAGCTTGGGGCGCCGTATGCGTCGGCCTGACCGAATGCATCCCACGAAAACTTACCAAACCGTGTTTGCAACCCTGCAGGATATGCGGTGGAGTGAATGGTGATTCGCGCAAGGTTTGTTGACGCGAAAAGTGCCCGATATGCAGTGGCACGTTTCTTCAGCCTCGTTTGTACTACCGGTTGTCAGTACACCGCCGAGACCTCCAGGCCGAGCTTGACTCGTCCAGGCCTCCCGCGTATGATTGTTCGCGATGTCGGAGCGAGGTTACTTAAATGGTCAGGCGTGCAATCACAACAAGCGGTGCCCGACGCGAGCGCGCGATGACAACTTGTGAATGAAAATTGCGCAGGTTGGGGTGACGAGAGAAAGTTTGATTAGGAATGGTGGAGGAGAGAAGCATCACGAGAGATGGGGGCACCTGTCATTTCTGTCAGATTAGACCAGGAAGGCACGAGTAACAACCTCAACAGAGAAGTCGCGCTATCACAGTCGGACCGCTTCATCCGCATGTGACAACATCGCAAGCATCACACGAATCACAACGCTACACAGGGACATATGGCTTCTAGAATTACGCATCGAACACAGACAGGTTGAAAGACTACGGATACACAGGTCGACAACCGAGCATTTCAACTCCTCCTTACCACACCGCCTTCCCCATTGCCACCAACACGCTGTTCCCAATCAAACAGCAGTCTCCTCCGTCTTTTCCCTCAACACCTCTTCACTTCCACCGCTCTCTCCCGCCCTTAACCCTTCTTCACCACCAGCAACCTCCTTCTTGATCGCCAACTCCGGATTGTTAGCCTCAAGCCTCTCCCTTACCTTCCCGCTCATTTCCTCCAAGCTCGGCACCACCCACTTTGCACTTTCCCAAGGCTTGACACCCATCAAGTACATGGTGTCGATTTCCTCAAGTGTGCGGCCTTGCCCTTCGATGACGAAGAAGTACACGATGAGTCCGCCGAGAACGTTGGTGCCGGCGAAGACGTAGCCGTAGCGGAAATCGATGGCGCCGGTGATGAAGGGTGTGAAGAATGCTAGGAGGAAGTTCCATAGCCGGTAACAACGTTAGCCAAGTGTGGTGATAGAGTAAGGCAGATGAGACTTACCAGTTTGACGCAGTACTCAGCGCCATAGCCTTGGCGCGATATCGCGATGGATACAGTTCTCCGCAGATCGTCCAGATCATGGGTCCCCACGTCGTTGCAAACCCAAAGATGAAAAAGCACGCGAAGCAAATCATCGCTGTGGCTGCTGGTTCTGTGTTCTGCGGATTCTCACGGTCGAGTGCGAAGTGGCCGACAGATGCGAAGATGAGGAAGCAGATGAACATCCACGCGGAGCCAGCGAGGAGAGACTTGCGTCGTCCGTAGTGCTCGACGATGTAGAGCCCGTAGAATGTGACGCCGAAATTGATGCCGTTCTGTTAATGTCAGCAAGATGCACTTTTGCGAGGGAAGAGTGAGGTACCAAGATCATCTGAGTTACATAGGAGTTGTTGATGCCTGTTCCTTTGAACACAGTCGTGCCGTAGTAGAAAAAGTAGTTGCTTGAAGCTTGTTTAGCATACTGGCCGCGATGTGAGGCTGAGTGACTTACGCGCCAGTCAGCTGCTGAAACATCTGCAAGCCCATACCAATAGCAAGTCTGTATGCCATCTTCGGGGCCTTCCACATGTTGATCCATTCCTGTATCGGACTTCCCATCGTAGATTCAGCGGCAAGTTTTGTCTTCATCTCTTCGAGTTCCATCTGGATGCTGTAATGATTTTCGCCGACTCCGTACACGTCAGTCATGGTTTTGGTAGCCTGGTCGACCCTGCCACGCCGGAAGTTGAAGCGAGGCGTCTCGGAAAAGAACATGATGCCACCTGCCAAAATGACGGTCCAGACGAAGGTCAAACCCATGGTGATCTGCCAGGATGCGGCTTTGCCGGATTGGTGGCGTTCAGCCGCATAATTGAATACAGCTGCGAGGAAGATACCAAACGTGATCATTAGCTGGTATGCTGAGATGAGAGCACCGCGTATGTGGCGAGGTGCTGTTTCGGCCTACTCAAGTTAGATTGAGCGTATTTGTAAGGGCAAAATGTACACACCTGGTACATCGGCACGAGAAGACTTAGTGCACCGACTCCCAAACCAGCGACGAAGCGACCCATCATGACCTGGTACCACTTGTCTGTCGATGATATTTGCACTATAATGCCGACGTTTACGATCATGCACCACCAAGCGATGCTGTACTTGCGCCCAATTCGGTCTGCGATTGGAGCTGCAACAAGTGCACCAAACAGCGTGCCGATGGACAGCAAAGCCACAATTAGACCAGATCGGACGTTGGAGAAGTAGTATGTCCCATCAGACCGTTGCTGACCGAAGCGACGCAAAAAGTCCTTCATTTCAAGGAATCCGGAAATTTGACCAGTGTCCTGTGTGCAGTACCCAGTCAGTGTGTGCTCTTCATGTACATCAAGTTGGTGGTATTCGTACAAAACCAAACACTCCTCCACCTGGAGCATCACGTCAGCCTAAGAACATTTCGCATCACAGTCATGCTCACCCATCGATACCAGAATACCCATCCAAAAGCCCTTCCATGTCAGTCGAGGAAGAGGAGTGGTATCATAACCAGCGTGCTCTCCCACATATCGCGAGTTATGTGCCGCTGGTTTGTCTTCACGCCAGCGATTGAACGGATTCGAGATCTTGAGCTTCATCGTGTATAGCAGAGTTCGAACGAATCGAGTGCGTCTCAGAGGGGATCTACAGGGCAGATTATACATCCTTATGTAGGAATGAACTGAGGCACGTTCGGCAACTCAAACATTCCGTGCTGGCTAGCGTTCTGGTTCCTTGTTGGCACGCGATCGGAAAGAACATACTTCCTGTGTGACGTGACGGTGAAGGTTGTGGGGCGGAATGTCGCGGAAGGGCAGTCTGATGTTACAGTGTCACGCGCATTCACAAAAGAAGTTGGATGCCGAGAGGTAGCCTGGGAGTTCTGGAGAAGATCGTGGCATCATGGCGGCGATCCGTCGTAATACTCCCAATTGTACAGCCATTCTGTCGAATGACCGGTGTCCGGTAACATGAGCCGTTTAAAGAAATGTCTCCTTAATCAAGTCTTGGTGGCGATATTGCTGCAATTGAAAGCACCTCCAGTCGCAGCTGTACATCGAGCTCGTACGTCATCGATGCCGATGACCTTTTTGTACTTGGCAAGCTTACTCAGTGATGCTTGGTCCGAATTCCAAGTAGGCGTTGGTGAGCATCCTGGAATTCCGCGCACTTTGGAATTCCGCGCACTTCCGATAAGTCGGTTGTTCTGATTGGAGACTTGGTTGCGGTCCTGCCAGCTGGGTGCCGGAACAAAGCGCGATGTTCAGCTCTTCATCAAGTGGAAAGGGTCTGCGTCTTCGTGCCAGTCTCCCGCGCATGATCCGATCACGTCACTAGAAGGTTACTGATAAACACAGGCAGGTCATGCCACCCCTCCCCCGGACAGCGATGACGCTACACCCTCGGGACGTTGTCAAAAGTGAGAGAGGAGCCTCAATCGCGTTCCGGCTAGCAATGGTGGACATCTCTTTGTTAATGTGAGCCCGAGGTATCAGTCGATGGTTGGAGTAGTGCAGTCAGCGCGAAAACCTGTCACAAGTAAGCAACGCCCATAGGCGCGACGCGAGACGCTAGCGAGTCTCGTGCGAGGAGTCGATGAGTAATGTGCAGTGGATATGTTGTTGTGTCGGGAAATGCGCTTAGGATGCACTAGTGGTGAGCTGAAGGAAGGTACGATCAATGTACATAGAGGCACCACACATGTATGCCCACGAACTTTGCTGTAGAACATCATTTGCCTTTTCCGGCTACGGTGGGATCATTTTACCTGAACGCCTAGTACGCCACTCTATGCATTTCATGAAAGACTCATGCCTGCGACGCCTGCGACGCCTGCCACTTCTTGACGCGCTTCTTGATATCCGCCTCGGTCTGCTGCATCGGGTTCAGCTTCCGGTCACGTGCCATGCGGCCATAGTCGTCGCCATAACGGGCCACCAGCCTCTCTAACCACTCTTCTTCTCTCTGGCTCTGTTTTCTCGGCGCCTTCCTCTCTCCGTTCTTGGCAGCTTCTTCCAACTCTCGGATGACTGGGTTCACTTGCTCTTGTTCTCCGTGTTCCGGGACCATGGCAAAGCCGTCCCACTCGTCGGCTTCATCGTCGTCGAGCTCGTTGAGCGGGTCGTTTAGCGGGTTTGCAGTCTCCTCTTTCTGCCCAATGACCCGCAGAATAGCGCCGGTCTCTGGATCGCGCTCGACTTCCAGCTCTTCGACATCGATGGTTTGCGGCGCTTTGGAGACGATGTTGAGGGCATTTGCAGTGCTGCCGGCGGCGATGTCAGCGCGCGAGGACTTGGGGTCGTTCAGGCCGAGAAGGGCGATTGTCTTTTCTTGGCCACCAGTGGCGTGATTGAGGCGCGATGTGAGGCCGAGACGGCGATAGTTTTGAGAGAGCGTCTCCTTCTGGTTCCTACTGTGCATCAGTATGCGCGCTTATAGTCATCAAGGCGAAGAGCCGTACCAATGCTTTGCGATGATCGGATTTTGCAGGATCTTCTTCTTGGAGGGGCCCTTTTGGCGCTTCTTGGGGATAGACGACTTGTTCTTTGCTTTCTGGAGTTCGCGACCCCATGGTTGAACTGATATTATGGCGGTATGAAGAGGCTGTTGATCTACTCTGTGCTGGAGTGCGGATGAACGGCCGTCCTGTTCGCGACTTCTCCCAAATTTTTGGAAGCCGCGCTAGCTTATCGATAGCGAGGATCCACAGCCGAGCGTGTGGGCTGGTAGTTAGGCACGCGGTGACAAAAAAAAGAGCCCACTCCTAAATCTCCTTAGATCGCAGGATCACAGCACCGCGAAAATAGCAAATTAAGATAAGTTTAAATTTTTAAAAGATAGAGCTTAATCAGGAGAAGATTTTATACATACAAGAATATTTTATTCTGTGATATAGTTAGGTAGTAATATAGCGTTGAAAAGAGGAGTTCTTTGTTGTTCGCCAAGTTTGGTGAGGAGACCGGGGCTTGTGAGTGGGCTCTTTTTTTGTAACCGCGTGTTAGGGTAGTTAGCTAGTAGCACCCCTGAGACGTCACAGCTTTCATCGTCCCCCCCTCCCTCCCCTCCCTCCCCTCCCCCTCAGTGTCCGGGGAAATTGAAATTATACACGCCACGCGTCCATCATGGTGTCGCGACGGAACAGGACTTTGCTGTCCTTGGCAATCTTCATTGGAGTGCTGACATGGAACGTGGCCGCTGCAGCCGTCAAGGGTGAGACGGGCACGCCTGTGGGAGATTTGAGTCTACATGAGATTGAAGAGCAATTGCAGGTATGTCAGGCGTTCATCGTATAGAGAAGGACCCCCGTCAGCTTCTGAGGATATTCGGAGAAGCCCTGAGCTGTTTGCAAGGCCATATACCGAGCACCTAAGAGGTCGCGTGTCATGTGAGTACTAACACCGCCAAACAGGAATGCCCGCTTGTGCAAGCCCTCAATCAGCACAAGATCACAGCGAATCCTCCCACGTCGTCCCTCACCTCCCAGATCTTCGCCTTCCTCTTCCCAGGCAGCCCCGCAGTCAATGCACTCCTCGCAACTCTCTACATCTCTGGCCCGCCAAATTTCCTGCTCGCACTATGCCCGCCCAACATCGACCCTTCGTCGCTATCCGTCATGGTAGCCTTTGCAGTGGGTGGACTGCTGGGCGACACCCTGTTTCACTTGCTGCCGGAGATCTTCCTCGGTGAGGATGAGCCCGACAAAGTCAAGTTCGTCATGGTCGAGCCCAACAAGAACCTCTTGCTGGGGGTCGCCATCATGGTTGGCTTCGTGACGTTTGTAGCTATGGACAAGGGGCTGAGAATCGCGACTGGTGGTGAAGGCGGACATGATCACTCACACGGACACTCACACGAAAAGACTGACGCGGCTGCAACAACATCCGGCGCCGACATCGGTGACTCCAAGGATTCGTTGCGCTCACGCAAGTCTGCTGCGAATGGAAAGAACTTGTCCGCGCCTGCCGTGGTCGAAAAGGAGATCAACGCGAGCGTCAAGCTCGGCGGCTACCTTAATCTCATTGCCGACTTCACCCACAACATCACTGATGGATTGGCACTCAGCTCCTCCTTCTATGCCTCACCCACCATTGGGGCAACCACCACCGTAGCCGTCTTCTTCCACGAGATACCGCACGAGGTCGGTGACTTTGCGCTGCTCATCCAGTCCGGCTTTAGCAAACGAGCTGCCATGGGTGCACAGTTCGTGACTGCTGTTGGCGCTTTCCTTGGAACTTGCATTGGCATTGCCGTTCAAGAGTATGGCGGTAGCTCGGCCTCGGCAGAAAGCCAAGGGCCTGGTTTGATGGGCACAAGTCTTCAGTGGGGAGACATGTTGCTTCCCTTCACTGCAGGTACCTTCTTGTATGTTGGCACCGTAGCTGTCATTCCAGAACTGCTTGAAACAGGTCCAAACAAAGGCCAGGAGCTCAAAAAGACCCTGACTCAGTTCGCTGCCATGTTCACTGGCGCAGGGATCATGCTTGTGTACGTACCTTCATCTCTCACATTCCAAGATCTGACTAACAAACACAGGATCTCTTGGTCTTAGGTTCTCGTGATTAGTCAAATCTCCATGCGCATCGAGTGCGCACAAGGTATTTTGTCAGATATTCAAGACAGACAACATTTTCCAGCGACACGTCACGGTTCAAAATAGATCTATGGGATACACAGCGTCAACACAACTACATCTTTATGCCAACCAACACCTTTTGCAAATATTTATCACCACATACTCCTGTATGGTCAGCTGATCGCTAATGTTCCGCAATGGAGCCGTCCCAAACCAGCAGTGTCAGCCCCACAAGTTCATTCCTGGTGCTTGGCGTTGGATTACGCATCCCACCTTACCATAATTGGTATTGAGAATGTCCGAAAGGGTCAGCTTATCAATCGCGGGTCTCACTTTGCGGTCCGAAGGGACCTCACGGAAGCCAATGCTGGTACTTACAGATATATCCGGGCACTTCCGCTGGCCAACTCTGTCACGACTATGTGTGTACTCGGCGCAATTCCAAGGACCAAGAGTTCTAAACAGTTATGATTGATCAAAATTACTCTTGGGGCCGATGCGCATCGTTGCAGCACCTTTGTATTCCATGGTGTCAGGCTGTTTTGCACAGTCGACCGATCTGATGCGCAATGCCCGGACGCATGCTCAAGCGGTCGGCCCACCTCCCCGCAATTCGTGGCTCTCTTCCAACAACCTGGAGCACTTGTCGTAACCTGGCTCTGTTGCGGCTGAGGAAGCTCAGCTCTGCGACCCCTTAATCTTTTCGCCTTAGTGTGGCTCAGTGCTGCTTTGTGAGTGATCGATGCTGTTCCAACGCTGACTGTATCTGTAGCAATACAAATGCTTGGTTTGTGGTCTGCTGCAAAGCCAAGCCGTCACTTACGTTTTGCACGTTAGGAAGTGTCAGCGCTAGCGCTGCCGCCTTACCGTCTTGAACGTCGTGGCAGGGTATCACTGTGCCGATGATGATGTGCTTATGGCTATGCGTACATACTTATCTTCTACGTTTCGTCTTTCGTCTGACGGCGCCTCGTGTCATTCCTTACTTTTCTAGAAGCAAGTTCGAGATCTTGCCTGCTGCCGCTCAGCTTGCTGTATTTATGCCTTATGTGCATTAGCATATGGTAGCCATATCCCCCACTCGAACAACTGAACGGCTACCAAACACCTTGAAATATTCAGTTTTTTATCCGCCACGTGTGACCAAGGGAAGAGATAGTCTATTGAGAAATAAGAGAAAATCCGACATGCACATTCTTCACTCCAGCAATCCAGCCTCGTCGCGCCACCGTCCAGCCATCACCACATTACTACTCGTACTCTGCGTACCGATCTTCTTCTACCATATCGTCCCAACTTTTACACACACCACCGACGACTTCATGTCCATCCTCGCTGTACGACTCCGGGGCCCATCCTCAAGAGCAGCTCTCTGCACCAGCGAAGTCGGAAGCGCTTACTGCTGCGACCTGTTCCTCAACGCCTCTCCCTGCGTCGACGAATGCAGAAAGCAACACCTCGACAGAGTCACATACATGATCACAGAAGAGTACGATGTCTGCGCGGACAAGTGTCTGGTTCACTACATCACCGCCTGCAGGAGCGAAGCGCACATCAAGGGCAGCTGAAACATCAGTAATGCATAAATACTTTCACGAATTAATGGTCGATTGATTGCCATCATATCCACTGGACATAGGCGGCTCGGACGCCGCCAAGATGGTCGCGGGTGGCTGAGCGGGTAGAACGGCATGCTTGGTCCGCCGCGTACCCGTGTATTGTGGGGTTCGTGGCGCGCGCTGCACGGGATGAGGGATTGTTGTCTGAAAGACGAGTGATGGTGGGAGTGATGACACCGGGAGGGGATTAGGGAGGCTGAAGATGTTCAAGGTTGGGTGTGGACGCATAGGACGCGAAATCACCCCCGCATGGTGCAAACTGACATCGATACTTGGGCGACATGCAGACAACTTTGAGGTGGCGGACATGTTTGGAGTCCGGAGTGCAATGTTAGGATCCCGTTCCGTCCGCGGTCGCCTCTCAAATGGACGATCGCTGGCTAGGGCTGTTTGACACAGGAAGAAGGTAATAGTGATAGTGAGATTGACCACCAGAAAAGTTTCCGCTCCATCGAAGCAGAATCAAGATTCCATTGAAGTTCACCATGGCCCTCACATATCTTTATGTATCTGCAAGTCTACCAGTCCTCCAAGTCTTTAGGTTTTCACAAATTCGCTGACATCCGCTGTTTTGCTTTCCTCTTCGGTTTCCGTTTCCGGGTTCCTACTTGGTCCTGCCTGCTTGTTGATTGGCTCGTTGCGCGTTATGATATAGCGGATTAAAGTGGGTACTCCATACTCGCGGTAAGAGGAGAGCTCTTGAAACGATAGCAGTCGACTACAAACGCCGAAACAAATCGCCTTCACATTGATACTGACGTTCTGTTTAACTACACCATAATTTTGTACAGCAGCAATCCTGCTTGTACCATTAACCGGCTACAATGAACAGCCTCGCAACGCCCCAAGATTCGATCATGAACCAAAGGTGACGATCCAGAGATCATACCAGCTTGCCGCACCTGCAACGGACCTCTCCAACATGGCACGGATACCAGAAAAGTGAATGGCCTCTTCTGGACCAACTGCAAAGCCTGCCGCAATATCCACGCTGCTGCACGCCGCAAGAAGAGAGCAGCCGGTGACTACGTAGCATTCGCAATCCTTGGTGGAGGTATCAGTAAGAAACGCAAGGTTGCTACTCCGCAAAAGGAACCCACGCCTCCACAGGACCCCGACTGCTCGATCTGCGCCGATACGTTCAAGATTCAAGACTTGGTTAGTCTGTGCGGATGCAGCCATGAGCCTGAAGTCTGTCAAGAATGCTTCCTCGGCTGGCTGACGCAAGAGATGGACAGCACAGCTTGGGACCGCATCGCGTGTCCTTCAAGCGTGTGCGAGAAGATGATTAGCCACGAGGATGTGCGGGCGAATGCACCTGCCGACATCTTCAACCGGTACCGCAATCCATTTTCTGGTAAAGAATGCATCCTAATCAGATACATTGTAGATTCGACGAACTCTCCATGCGCAGCTTTCTCAGTGCCGACGCTCAGTTCCGCTACTGTCTCTCGCCGTCCTGCAATTCCGGTCAAGTTCATAACAGCGGCGCCGAGGGATACATCTTTCGCTGCGTAGCTTGTGGCTTCCGCGCATGCACTATTCATGATGCAGCGTTCCATGAGGGCGAGACGTGTGGTCAGTTTGACGAGCGCATCAAGCGTGAAGAAGAGAGACAAGCCGAGGAAGATAGACAGGCAGAGGAAGAGAGGGTCGCCAGGGAACTGAGGAAGCAGCAGGAGGCTCAGAGTGAGGAAGAAGTTAAGAGATGCGCGATGGTCTGTCCTGGATGTCAGACACCAATCCAGAAGATTAGTGGATGCGATCATATGACTTGTAAGTCCCTTTTACACCGCCTCTTTGGCGATAGATGAAAGCTAATCAGGAATTGTAGGTCGCAAGTGCAGATTCGAGTTCTGCTACATTTGTCGCGCACCGTACAATGGCCCAGGAGGTATTCATCGCATCGGGAACTCTGCGCATGTAGCGGGATGCCGATACTCCCCCAACAGACTGCCGAACTATGAAGGACATCTCCGAGATGAGGTTTAGGTTGTTGATATCAAGCGCAACTTCAGGAGACAGGAGAAGATCTGGATTCTGTGATCATGGGATGGGCCCTTTGGCAGAAGATTACGGGTGCAAGCTATTGACACAAGCGTTTTACAGTCAATCACGCGTCTGGACAAAAGGTTCTTGATAATATTCATTGCTAGAGAGGTGGCATGTATCTTCGCACACGAAGCTTTGGTTTCTTGGGACGTGCTGGCTAGATGTAGGTATTTTCCTCCGCAAAGTCCGTTCGCGTTCTCAAATTTATCATCGAGCATGCGATACGCACTTGCTGCATAAAGCTCTCGTCTACATCGTGCAGTGATGTCTCCAGATGATGCAACTTCGCCGCGCTGTTCGGCCCTCTTCACTACTTTCTGCGCGCAGCAAGCCTGCACAGCGACCCCGCCAAGTCACTAACAATGCGGCAACAAAGCGGCCATGGGCCAGAAGTAGCGCTGCCAGTGACTGACAGGCAGGCGTTCGAGGCGTCGCCCGCGCTGCAGCCTCGATATGTGTCGCCCTCTTGATACATAAACTCTGTCCCTCAAGCTCACTGAGCACTCCACCACATCAACGACACGCAACCTCAACACATGTTGCATACCTACCACAGCATCCTACCTCAGCCTTCATCAACCAAGCGCCATGGTCAGTCAGCGAGAACTCCAAGGTCTTGGTCCACCGCCATCTTTGGCCGATTCTGCACGACTGCATCCGCGTGAGCGAGCTGAGCAGCGCCGTCAGCGGATAGTAGAAGCTGCTTTGTCTCGGGCCCCAGATGCCGAAGATTCAGTCGCCGAAACTGATGTCCCTGAAGCTGTCGTGCAGCAAGCCATCATTCCGCCAGCTGTCGGCTCTCCAGTCAACGAAGCTGGTTCTCTCGCTCCAAATCTGAGCTTAACCAACCAACCTAGCATTCGCATCGGCAAGCGAGAGTTTGACAGTCTAGATATCGCAACCGATGCTGAGGATCTGCCACGCGCGAAACGTCGTGCGCGACCAGTGAGCAGCATTGCCGGGCCATCACGTCGTGTTACTCGGTCAGCTGGCGTAGTTCAAGGCTCTTTGGTGGCTCCCCAGCCAGCTGCTGCTTCCGCTCCGCTGGAAGCTCCTCCAGCACCTGCACCACCTGTTATGCGCCACTGCGAGGCCTGTCTTGAAGATTTCCCGACGGAGGAATTTCCTCAGCTGGATGGATGTCAGCGAGGTCCCAACATTCATAACCTTTGCTTTGCGCGATGGATTGCAGTCCGAGTAGGCGAGACTACACATCATCGCAATACCACTTGTCCGTGTGGTTGCGGTACTGTCCTCACGCGCGAGAACGTCGAACAGTATGCCGAGGGCAATACTTTGCAAGGGTATGTAGCCAACTAAAAACATATGTCTTATATACTAACACGAGCTTAAGCTACGATGATCTGCTCGCCCAAGAACTGGCCGAAGAACTTGGTTTCCGTAGATGTATTGGACCTGATTGCGAATCCGGACAGATCCACGACAGTGAGGATGGCAACATCTTCATCTGCCACGAGTGCGGTCACCGTCACTGCAGTACGCACGATATTCCCTTCCACGATGGCGAGACCTGCGAAGACTACGACAATCGTCTGCACCGTGAAGCAATGCCGCCTACCGCAGAGGAGATCGCGGACCAGGAGTATGTCGACAAGCACACTAAGAACTGTCCTGGTCCGAAGTGTGGGAAGCGCGGGGATAAAGTTTCTGGCTGCGACCACATGACTTGTAAGTAACGGTCTTTGAAAGGAACGAGAGATGTGACACTAATGTTGCTCATAGGCGAGCAGTGTCAATTCGAGTATTGCTGGCGTTGCTTGGCTCCCTACGCTGGACCAGAAGGCATTCGCCTCCGGGGCAACGCTGCTCACGCGCCGAATTGTCCTTACTATTCCGAGAACCTTCCCGATCACCCTCAAGATCGCCATAATCCGGCGCCTGTTCGTCGTGCCTACCGCACGTCTATGAGCATAGGGACCCATAACGCGTATCGTGCTCACAAGAAGGGGAAGAAGTAGAGAGGAGTCTATCAGGTTCACAAGCGACAGGATTGGACAGAAAGCCGGAAGGACTGAAGAACGGCGGTCCGATGATGTCAGTAAGCTGACACATCTCTGGACGTATGTTTGGACAGTCGGGTTGTTGTTACTCAAGAATGGTATGGCGCTTCAAGAAGCGGAAGGCCGGGCAAGCTGTATGGCTGACATATTTATGTAGTCAGTGCTCAAAGTAGCACAATGAATCAGCTCACTTGTCAACCCCATTGGACTCAAACATGCAAACATTGCTCCAAACTCATTGACGCATTCCAGGAAGACTCATCATGCAATATAAAACCACGACAATCAAGGAGCTGTCCTGCTACAAACCGGTCTTCCGACATATTCATTGCGATATTTGTAAAAGTCACCAAGCTAATCAAATTAAAACTTCTTGTGCAACAATCCGACCATGTCTTCTTCGAACCCCACTGGACAGAGCAAGAAGGGTTCTATTCTCGACGACTACCGACCAAATCGCGCGGCTACTACCGCTAGCACCTCGCCCTCCTCTAAGCCTGAGCCGAGCCTGGTTCCTGACTCTTATTATGACACCTACCGCCCGAAAAATGACAAGGCGACTGGGGCTTCTGGAAAAACAAATTCTCTAGCAGATGAACTAGGCTTGAGTAAAGACGGGCCTTATTTCAACAAGGAAACGGGATATCGCCCGAGGACCGAAGAGGAGATACCCGACACTCAGGAGGTAAAGCATCAGATGATTACGTCTGAGAGTGTCGATGGGAGAGACGGGAGTAATTGTGATCCTGATGAGGCGGAAGGTGAAAGTAAGAAGAAGCAGGTGGTTTATAGATAGGTAGATTAGAGGGTTGAAGTAGATGGAAGGTCAAATATGATAGATAGAAAGCGATCTGTTATGCAATGAATGTGTCCGTGCTTGTGTTTGGTGCATCATATTACTAGCGCACTAGCTTCGTAGTCACAGCGCAATCATCATTCTAGATTTGTAGGCGAATAGCCGCACTATAAAGCTATGCTGAGCTAGGCCAAAATAAAGTCAGAGCTCAGTGTGACACCAGCACCTCTTGTCATCACCTTGTGCTACGCTGATTAGGTATTAGTCGTCGTAGACTCTAATAGCCATGACTGTCCGCACGTTCAGTCACAGCGTCGTAGAAAAACATCTCCGAACCCACAAATCCATGCCTAAATTCTCCTCAAAACACTGATAGATCCTTCCCGAAGCGGATTGTGCAGCTCACTGTCCGCTGTCATGCTAAAAAATGCAAGAGAACCTGTTATTATTGTAACGCCGCATTCTAAGCCGCCCAGCACAGTCGTCGAAAAGAGTAAGAAATTTAGTACAAATCTGATATTGAGTAGGTGGCTCAGGGATCAAGCGAGGCGGGCTGGAGCAAAGATGTCAGATTCCAACGCGTAGCATTCCAAGTTCTCAGGGCACCTTAGAGTGTCTCTTCCAGTATCTGAGTAGATCCACAAAAATGCGAATTTGAGTTTCAGCTATATCTGAGACCTGCGAATGGAATTTTTCGGGGTCGGGAATTTTGCTGCTTGCGTACTGGCCACGCGTGGATGGTCGTGCAATACTACCCAAGTAGTACATATTGTGACTAAAGTTGTCTATTTCTCATATCTTCACATCATTAAACTACATACATTATTTTCCACACTGTCTCATCTACAAGCCAAAGCAGTTGGCGTAGTACGTAACCGTCGCGGGCCAATCGCTAAACATAGCCTTAATGCCCACCTTCTGCGCAAGCACGTGTAGTACTTCAAACATATCTCCCTCATTATTAACAACGTCTTTTACGTATTGGTAGTAGTAACCGCCGCCATCAATCGACAACCATCCCGCACGCTCAAAGCTCCACGCTACAATCTCCATACCGGCTTTCTTCGCCGCAATTGCGTACTCGGACGGAACAATGGTTCCGTTGTTGACCTTGGTCAGAGCGAACATAGCCGGTGCAAGGATCTTGACGCCGCGCTTCGCTAGGTCCGGGATCGATGCGGTCGCGTTGATGTAGCCAGCTGGCGTATCGACGCGCTCATCAAGGTAGACGGCCTGCTTGCCGAACTCCGGTGCGTTTTTAATCCAGTAGAATACATCGTCGGGGACGAAAGATTGCAACCAGACTCTCTTCGCGGAGATCTTCTTCGCCTTGAATGCGTCGACAACGGCTTGGCGGTAGTTGTCGTATGTGTAGCCATTGAACGGCATTTTCACCTCCGGGGCTTTGAGCTCGGGGGTGAATTTCAAATTCCAGCTGTCGACAGTGTCGATGTACGAGTTGAGTGTCATCAGCTTGGGGCAGCCAGATGCGTACAGGTCTGTGCGGAAGTAAGGCGTGCCGTCCATATATTGCACCGGAGTGGTGCCATTGGGGTTGAAGCCGTCCATTTTGCCGCACAGAGAGGTGAACTCTGTCAAGGTGAGGTCGGATGTGCAGCATTTTGCTGATGCAGCGGTACCGTTAGATGCGGGCTTGAATGGCGTAGTGCATTTCGCGGCGAGTGTGGTGTTGAGGATGTTGGTGGTAGTGTGCAAGTCGCATTGTGCGTGACGGCAGACGAGCTGTTTGTCTTTTGTGAAGGCGACGTCGCATTCGATTACACCCGCACCTTGGCGACGAGCCGCACTGTAGGCTTGATAGGTGTGCTCTGGGTACTGGAGAGACGCGCCTCGATGAGCGAAGGAGAACTCGGTCGGCTTGAACTCTTGTTCCGAGCAGGATTCGAGCTTCTTCTTCAGGGGGCTCTCTTCCATGTTCTCGATGAGGTAGTAAGGCCTGTCGCCGACTTGAACGTTGAACTTCTTGTGGCCATGGTTTGCTCTGGGCTCGACAGCTGGGACCGCAGCTGCTGAAGCAAGTCCAAGAAGGACTGAGGACGTGATGAAAGAGCGCATCGTGAAGTCAGATCACCTGATAAGACCTTGAACCGGGAGCTTGGGAAACAGAAGTGTTCCTGCAGGACAAGCATTATGACGGGCAAGGTCATTCTTATCTAGAGCCACTCATTTCCAGTATACCTCGGCCACTTTACGGTTCTAAAGCCACACGGGTGGACTTCCACAAGCTGCCAGGTCGTTCAACCATGCGTACTGCATGGTTATCGCACGTGGGGAACGCTACCCTGACGATTTTGCTTGGATGAGCATGGAGGCTGAGAGATGTTAACGCGGGTGTGGAAAGCTGCACGGAGGAAGTTAGAGTGCCCAGTGCCAAGAGTGCCAGGACGGGGATTGCAGCGGGCGAACGTTCACGTTGATCGCCGACGCGCTCACATTCGCTGACGCTGAACCACCGCCGATGAGTCGACCGGAAACCTGCCGATATGAGATCAAGGTCTTCTTGGCGAAGGAATCCTGATCCCTTGGCTGCATACTGGTCGGAGCTGTGATGTTGTTGACATGAACGTCTTTGGTTTTGGTGATGGCGTCCAAGTTTTATTTGCGCACCTCTTCGGAAACCTACAATCACGTTCCAGCTCATCGCTTTACCGACCTAATCGATTGATCCTGGTACCAATCTTGAGCCTCGTCCATTGCGCCATACAATGTACTGTTTCCCGTGCGTGGCGCCAATGTTTTTGTTTGCTCAACTTCGCAATTGCACACAAGAGTAGCCTGCTCTCATGTTGCAGAGAAAGCGCGACGTAGCAGCTTCAAAACTGATATGCAAAGAAAACATCTTAGTCGTTGTGCAAACAACGCTACTTATACATGCTTCAGTAAGGTATAACAAAACTTCCCAGAGTAATTCGCAACTTTGTCTTATCTATTTATTTTACACCTCAGTCTATATGCAGCGGTCACATCTCGCTTCTTCTGCAACTTGAGACGCCTCCTACATTCTCAAGAAAGGACGCGCAGAAGGTGCGTTACCTAAAAGCTACGGAGACAAAGGTACACAGATGGAATTTATCTCAGTACGACTTTGGTAAACACATCGTCATTGAATGCCCCTCAGCTAATACAGCTAACCCCGGTCGGTTCCTCCGCCATTCTGAATACGCATTTAGAATCTCCAAGATCCACGTCCGCTGACCATTCCAACCACTTGATGTCCGGCACGTAAAGAACAAAGTCGCCCGGAGCTGTGATATTCCTGACCGCCGCCATAATTTCCGTCAATTTGTCTCGCCATGTGTCATCAGTGGAGTGGCCCGGTCTTCCTAGCCACGGATTCGTAACGGTGACATGTAACCGCTGTAGGCCCTTCATCTTACTAATAGCTTTCCAATCCTCCAACCAAGATTCGGAATCTGGACAGAACGACCAATGAATGCGCAAGTCGCGGACTAGCTGGAGGCGCTGCGGAAGAAAGTAATATGAGAGAAGCTTGATGGTTGGACTGACGTAGTCGACGTTCCATATGGAGAAAGTGTTTGCGAAGTACAAATAATCGACTGCTTCTGTATATCTGCAAGGTGCTTAGCAAAGTGGAGAAAACAAGCTGGTGGTTGGAACACATACATCGATCGACATGTTCGAAGCAGGGCAAGATCGAAACGCAAACCTTTGCGTTGATATTCCCAGTCGATATAATCACTATTGCACCCGTCTTTATCCCAGCAAATTCTCGCCTGCGGAGCTCCGTTCCACGTCCAGAAATGCACCACTTGGCCACCCAGCACGTAGGAATAGATCATGCGTCGAATCTCCAACGGGATCATTATCATGAATGCTGACTGGGATTGATTGAAGGCTCGCTGCCAGGGTTGCGCATGAACTAGAGGCAAGCTGAGTGCTCGTGGACGTGGACTTGGAAACTGAGGCATCTCATCGCTTCTGAAGGAACGGTTTCTGCGCTTCTTTTCCTTGCTTCTCTGTTTGAGACCGACTGAAACAATGATTAAACAAAGTACACAAGGGAGGCATGCGAAGAAAAGTACGAATGCGCATGCTTCCACTGGTTGCTTGCAAATCGTTTTGCATTTGCGAATCCCCTTTTTCAGTTTCGTCAGAAGCCTAGACATCTTCGGGCTAAATTAATTTGTCGATATCGATGGGAATATGAATGGAAACACACAGAGACGGAGTTGCTGTCTAATGAAGCTGTAGAGTTGAGGCGCGGATGCCTGCCGTGCCCAGGTGGCGCAGTTCAATGTGCCAACCAATCGGCTCACGTTCTTCCCAAGCTAGCTGACGAGGAATATCTCGCAGTCTTTGTCAACAAACACCAAGCATTTGGGGCTATGTTCACCCGCTAAGTCTTCTAGAGATGGCATGAAACAATTCACGTGATCATGAGCCAGCTCCCATGAGATCGAAATTTACGATGCCGAACCACGAGTCAAGATATTGCAGTTGGCCAGAGATCTGCCATGTCCATGCTGCTCTTGGTGAAGACTGGTGATCATGTGCCACATCATCCAGGTTTAGCAGAATGAAATAAATAGGTTGAATGAACTTGTATATGCTGGCTAACAGCTATCATAAAGGTCGGCTCTTTGAAAGTATATGGTGACAAATACTACCTCCTGACTCAACTTACGCATATATACCGGCGACGGTCGCAAACGGCTTTGATGGCTTGAAGGTCGTCGTAGTTGGGGCCGGGCCATCAAGCGCCGATTTCACAACATCATTCGGGATGTTGGGAATCGCGAAGCCATTATCCAGCGTCGGATTTCGCGGGAAGTTCTTTGTGAATTGTTATTAGCACAATCCTCATTCAGATTGGGATAGAGCAGCGGATGTGCTTACCAAGTTTGTTTGCTCAATGTACAATCCGTCTTTCCCTTTGAAATAACCACCGTAATATTTGCCAGACAAGATGCAGTCATTGAGGATACTTTTTACGGCATCCTTACAGCTACCACCGCCAAGATCGTATGAAGCATCAGGCCGTACGACAGTCAATTGATTGTAGTCAGCCTTGTCTGGAGCACCACCCGCAGTGACGCAGACAGTGCCGCCCGCTGAAGAGAAATCCGTCTTTTCGCCGTGCTGTTCGTATTAGTCTTGTTGCATCATGAGAGGCTCAAGATCGCAGACTTAATAATCCATCGGCAGCCCACTTGCAGATCTCGTCAGTGTTGCATGCGACTTTGGTGATAAAGTCATCCATGGAGGCGCCTCACAGGATTGACTTGAGAGTGTCTTCCTTTGATGGCATACCCTGTCCTGCAAAGAACTCAAACTCCTGGTTGCAGGTAACTTTGTCTACGACAAGGGTGTTGTTGTTCCCGGGACGCGTTGCTGTGACGTTAAATTGACTGGCTATGCCGCTCGAAGTTATGCTATTCGAGGCCCCGCGCGAGCCAGTGTCAAACCATCCCATCATCGCGGCCATGGCCATATACTCGACAAAGTTAAGTGCAATGCGAAGATATCCTCTCGCATTGGGCAGGATCAGATCTTCGTCCAGGTGCTTTCTTGTGGTGGCCGAAGTGTGAACGGTCATGATGCGGTAGCTGTGTTCCGTTGCTAGCTGATCAACAAGTGCATTGAGTCGAGCATTGAACTGTGCAATCCTTTTTTGGAGTCCATACCACTTAAATGATTCGTCGTCGTCGGAATTGTAACCTATCATGGGAATGTGGCCAGCAAATATCTTGGCGTCATGATCGTTCTCGAAAATATCATGAACCAGGCCGGGGTAACGGTCAGGCCAGTGGTCCAGATCTATATCATAAAATACGTCGAGGGTTCCAGCCATCAGAAGTATGACCTTGTTTCGGGTAGAGAAATCAGGCGAGTCGACGAATTTGTCGTGCAATTCATCGATGGTTGCTAGTTTGTAGCATTCGTGGAACGCTGAGTTGGCGTTCTGTGGCTTTTGTGAACCAGAGAACGTTGGTCTAACACGAACATTCGACCCAGGAGGCATGCCATAGTATCGATAGTTTCGGAAGATGGCTTTCAAATGTGGGATGATTCCTTGATAAATGGGGGAGTTCGGATCTTGGGAGGCAAATGCAACGTAGTCACCTAGAACCACAAGATCAACATCTTTACTCGAAGTTGACCCCCAGAATCGCATGGCGTCTCGGAAGCGCAGCTTAGGGTACATCGATATATCCTTCGTATGAGTAAATCCCGCTTCAGTCGGATGAAAGGTCTTCATAACCCACGCCCATGATGCGTGGACGCCATCACCGTAGTTGGCGTCAATCCATTCGGCCGTAGCATTTTCGCGGGGAATCGTCATGTTCGTATCGCTGACCATTACCGTCTTGTTGTCTGTTGACGCGAGCAAGTTGAGATTGAAAAAGTTTGTGTCTGAATTATGATGATGCGGCTCCTGAACACCTTGTCGGCAGAATCTATGGTTATTGTAACCGATGTCGACGTCGACAAAGCTGATAGCGGATGAAAGACGCTCGGACTTCCAATTGCGCGCGATTGTTTTACGTTCAAGAGGTCTGCATAGTATGAAATGACATAATTGACCTCGTGAGTGAGCCTGTTTAACTTCATTCGTAGGTCTTTTGTAATCTTCGGCCCAAGAAAGTCGATAATGTAGAACGAGGTGCCCTCGCACTGGTCTGTATAGGCATCGAAGAATTGAGAGTAACCGGTTTGATAGATTCCAGTGTTAGGAGACCCTCGTTTATCCCACTCCATATTGGATAAGACGCCGTTCATCACATCATTGTAGTGGCCGTGAAATTCCTGGCCAAAGAGGATGTCTCGAGATATGCTGAGAAGCGCTTCCCAGTCAGGCCCTCCAATCACGGGCGGAAACCCAAACACACACTTCTTTAGGATATCAACAAACTTGATATCGTTACCCCCAATCGAAAGAGTAACAAACGATGTGTCACGTCCGATATCACCTAATTGGTAGTTTGGGTTTTGTCGATTCGTAAGGTCCGTTGTGACATCGCCGGTGCAAGCTTTAAGTGTAAATGTCGGCTTTTGACCATCTGGACCGTTTGGACCTGGTATGTTTGCATCTGCTTGCAGTTGTAAGGGGTAATTTTGGCTCCCGCGCACGCAGTTTGCGCCATCTTGCAATTCGTCGCCTGCACCGGGCCGGCCGCAAACGAATCGCCCAAGGCAATCCACGCAGAAGGTTTAGGATCTGGGTTATTGCCTTCTGGTGATATGTTGCCGGACTTTAGGAACTCATAGAAATCAGGAGTGAAAAGATTCTTGTTGGAAGGGGTTGGCAGGGGAGGGGCTGTCCCGGAACTTTGCGCAGAAGAAACTAGCTGGCGCGGAAATACTCTGGGTTGTACTAGAGATACGCACAGCGCTGATCGATGTTAGTCTTGACCTGCGTGACTGTTATTTAGCGTACATACCCGAGAGCGTAACAAACGTAGCCAAAGGGGACGGATTCCACATTGTGTGCCACGCACTGTAGGAAGGGGCGTTTACCGTAGCTGTAGCCTATAGAAGAGACGTCAAAAGCTCTCTAAAGCAATGAAGCAGAAAGATGCAAAGGAGTTGGAGTGAATGGGAACGATGAAAAAAATCGCTGAGTGAAGAATGTCCACTTGATATGTACTGAGCAGAACACCCAAGAAGTACTCACATCATACATTCCATTTCAGGCAAGGCAAAATACGGCGTTTTCAGATACAACATGGCGTAGCAAGACGAAAAAGGGCGTAGCAAGACATGACCGGCGTGACAGTTGGGTGTACGTCCTAAATAAATGACCGGAGACGTAAATTGATCTCTGCGGGAACATCGCCCTGGAGTCTCAGCTGACTAGCAAGCTCATAGCCCTCATACCATGCGTTTGTGAAAGCCATACATTGGCCATGGTGTAGGCCTTGGCGAGCTCTGGAAAACCATAAGACTTGATCACTGGCGGACTGGCATGATCCATTCGGAGTCCGGTGAGACGCTCGGCGTGTTTTGGTAAAGGGTTGCGGCAAAGGATTGAGGTTTTGTTCCATGCAACTGTCAGCCGGAAAGCTTGGGGCATGACTTAGCTGGCCATTGTTTCCGTGGCGTCGTACAGTGGCAGCCAACGGATGATATGACGGAATGACAGTGCCGCATATCATCTACGGGTCTTCCATCCAGAGTATGTCTCTTTGGGTATTGAAGGCTCATGATACACCTCAATCTCTTAGGGCGCACGGTTGGCATTGTATTTTAATTCCGTAGCTTTGAGACATAGACAAGAAGTCGTTCATGAGCGGTCATCTGTAGGATGCTCATGCATGTGGGCAAAATTTCGTCTGAACGTCATCTTCGGCCTTACCAAGGTACGTTTGACTGTCCGAACTGTGCCACATGTACTGCGCCTCACATCCAAACCCATATATGTCGATCGCCAATAGCTGACATGTTTCTGATTGTTTCAAGCTAAGGAACTTGCGTCATGATCGAATCAGAGTTCTTTTCCTCAGGAGCATAGACAACCCACAGGTTCCGAATATGGTCCACGTTGGGCGCAATTCGGGAGAATATCAATCAGAAAGACTTTCTGACCTAGGACATGGGTAGAGCCATCGCTTTTATGCTCGTTCGTTTGACTTTGAGGTGTCTGGGCGATAGCTGAAATAAGCAAGTCGTGGAGGAAAGGATTGGAGTGGGTGCCTTTGGTCACTCGAAGCCGCTAAGACGGTTACGATTACGCGCTACATGCATCTTTAGGATTGACACCTGGGCATGTTTCATCACACCCAACGACATCCAACAATATAGTTTCCGCGCAGCATTCGCATTTGCTGACGTCTGCTAAGCCGCCACAAATACGCTCTGTTCTGGTCTTGTCGAGTTTCGCTTCCACCCCACGGCCCCCAACACCAGAGATGCCTCGCTCATGTGGGCCCTTAGCTCTTCTATGAATGCAGAGTGTCTACGTACATGTGTTCCATGCCGCAACGACAAAACCATTATCAGCACTGAACACACCACTCTGACCGATTAGTGACGGTTCTGACGTCATAAAACGCCCAAGTATTTCCAATTAGAGCCACGACGTCAACGTGGAAACGTCTCTACCTAGGTAGCAGATCAAGGTGCCTCAACGTACAAGCTCCAGTTTCTTAGCTTTACTACGCCCTCGAGTTCTCAAAATTCGGGCTCACATTCCAAAGATGCTAAGCAACGAGATACATGCCATCCTGATCTTTGTCCTTCTTCCTCTGTGCAGCGCCGTCATAGTGACAGTACCAATCAAGCGCACAACCATTCGCTTCAAATTCGACGACTGGCAATTCTACAACCAACATGTCGGCACCTTCCAAAAATCCGAGGTCCGCGTGCTAAGATCCCTCCAGAAGTCTATGTATGGCTCACACAGCTGACTTCGTAGCAGACGGACTATCAGCATCCACTAAACCGCCGTGATCAATCAACGTTTTACCATCTCCTCTACAGCACCTCTATAGGCATCGGAACTCCTTCACAGCCCTTCACCGCGTCTGTCGATTTGAGTTGGTCAGACACGTTCGTCCCATCTATCGCGTGCCTGCAAGACCCGGTCACGGCGCAATACTGCCGGGAACAGAACAAGTACGATGCATCGCTTTCCACCACTTACCACCCCAGCAAAGCCAACGCTCAGATCATGTATGAAGGCCTCTCGACATCCGGCCATTTGTCGCAAGATGTGCTGAGAATTGGTGGTCTGGAAATCCGTGACCAGCAATTCGAAGAAGCCACCTTCTGGCGATCCATGTACTCTAACGGAGCACCCTTGGATAGCGCACTGGGCCTTGCACGCCTCCAAAGTCGCACACCGGCTTCGAATGTTAGTACGAAGAGCACCCTGCGGAATATGCTGGATCAGAAGGTTCTCAGCAGACCCGTGTTCTCTCTCAGGCTTCCCCGTCGTGATGATGAGAGCGGGGAGTTAGCATTAGGCTACATTCCTTCCGAAGCTTTGGCGAGAAGTGCTGTCACTATTCCTCTCATCGACGCCGCGCCGCGTGAGGACCTCAGCCAACTATCATACTACATCTCGAGCGGCTACACAGTCGAACTGGACTCAGTAGCCATTCAATCCCCACCCTCAAACAATCCCGGTGCCAGGAAGGCGTCAAGATACAAAGCCGTCTTCACAAACTCGTTCAGCTACATCTCGCTCCCCGCCACCCTACTCACCGAGATCCAAACCCATCTCCATCCAAACCTAGGCATGGGCGATCAGCTCGCGGACCTGGATTGTTCGATGCGCGACGAACTTCGGAACATTGTGTTTTCGTTCAGCAAGGACGCAGTAATCGTGCTCACGCCGTGGGACTACCTGACCGAGGTACAAGACATCGACAAGGGAAAGCGCTGCGTGCTTCCCTTCGCATACCTACCACAAGTCAATGAAGAGTGGGTAGTGCTAGGTTCCGCATTCATGGAAGGCGTGCACACGGCGTTTGACTTGGAAAAGAGCAAAGTGTCGTTGTTGAAGTTGGACGATTAGAGGCTACTACAACCCAACCCAAGCCTCCGCTTCAATCTCAATCCTCATATCCCTGAACAGCCCCTTCACCTGTACAACTGTGAGCAGCGGGCCATGGAATTCAAACCCTTTCCCTTTCAAATGCCGCGTCAAACCCTCAAAGTAAGCATTCATATCTCCGGTAATGTATATCTGTAATTTGTACACCTGCTGCAGTCCCGTGCCGCCGGCTTGTTGCAGCGCGTGTTCGACGTTGGCAAATGCCTGGTCGATTTCGGCGTCGAGGGAGGGTGGGGAAGGCCGTCGGTTAGACGGTCCCAGCCGCCTGGTTGTTTAGTAGGTGGGTGGAGAGGGGAAAGGGGAGGTACCTTGGCCGGATATGTGTATAGTGTTGGGTAGTCGGACGGCCTGGCTGTAGTTGAGATTCTGCTTGGATCGCTCGCCAAAACCTTCGTAGTCGAAGTATTGGAGGGATGACATGATGTTGCGTGGGTGCAGTGAGTAGAGTCTGGAGATAGGCAAAGCTATAGTGAGGGCTTTATAAGAACAATTGTATAGTCCTTATCTATGCTCACATGAAATTCGCTTCTCTTAGGTGCACGAGGCAAGCCGAGGAGCTCCTCATCGAGCGTTTGAATTGTGGAGTAGTGCCGAGGCCAATTCGTAATCCAGCTTCAGGCACCTGACGCGGCGATGTTGTAGAAGTTTATCGCCGTTGTGCTCCGCTCGGAGAAAAGGTCTTGGCTGGCGGAAGCGGAATCAACCCCAAGGCTTGTACCGCGTTAAGCTGGTGGGTCACAGCGGAAGTAAGAACGGGACTGGGCTTGCTGAGTCAACCCTCGTCGGACATCAGCATCACAAACTCCACAAGCATCAAGACCGAGTAGCGTAAAAGGTCGTATATTGACAGTGGCCTATACTGCCCATATGTATATGTGAACAACGTATCTTCAGTTCAAACTCACGAAGCCTCCATCTTCTTCCCATCCTGCTGGTTCTCCTTGCCATTCTCCTGGTCTTTCTCTTTCTGGAGATCCGGATTCAGCGGATGTTTGGGGTCATAACCAACTTGCTTGACGATACCCAACCCTTTTGTCCTACCCTCACGGAACAATATTCGATCGCCAACAGTCAAGTACTCCGGTCGCTGCACGAATCGAAATGCAACCTGTGCTCGATCACCTGTTCGTATGTACTGACGATCGATGTCGATAATGGCGCATGTTTGGGACACGGGCCCGACGTGCAGCATCGCCTGGTACTTGGTCTTTATGGTGGTTGCATGCGACAGAATCAGTACTTCGGCGACGAACTCGCGGTAGACCTTGGGGTTCGGAGGGACACCAGTCGCTGCATCAGGCTTGTCAGGCTTGTGCAGGACGACCATGCCTTTCCGGACGTCTTTCCTCTTGACATTTCGCAGCGCCAGACTGGCGGACTGACCAGCGGAACAACCAGGGACCTGTATTCTTTTCCGTTCAATGGTACGGACTTTGGTCGTTGTGAATTGGCCTAGACTGTCAGGTCCTACCAAGATGGTATCGCCTGCGTGGACTACACCTGACTTGACCACACCTGAAACTACGGTGCCGACGAAAGGTACGGAGAACGTGTCGTTAACATGGAACTCGAGAGGGGCTGAACTGTCGTAGTTGCCATGATGGGGCAATATGTTGAGGAAGGTGCGAACCAAGTCAAGATTGTATCCGGTGACATTTGACACCTGGAAGATGGGGCATATTCGACGAGACACGAATTGAGTCGCAGTGTTGATGCACTCCTCCTTATTACTGATGAAGATGGGTATTTTCCGCGCGCCAGGCGACTTGAGAATTTTGGTGAGCTGTGTTATGGTCTGCTCCAGAATCTGCGGAGGACAAATGTCAATTTTGGTTATGCAGACCATGACTGGCACATTCAGCGCGAGAGCAATACCGAGATGCTCTTTGCTCATGCCGACGAGACCGTTGTTCGCAGCGACCATCAGCAAACAGTAGTTGGGCTCGCTAGATAGCATACCGAAGACGGTGGTGCGGAGATATCGTTCGTGACCCGCCAAATCAGTGAAGCTAATCACTTTCGCCTGTGTTGGTTAGCGTTGTCCCACAAGAATCAGGGTGAAGTCCTTACAGATCGACGTCCAATCTCCTCCCATGTGAGCTTTCGGCCGGCAGTATTTGAGACAACAATCTCGCCCTTGCTGTCAAAACCCATAATCTCCATACCCACAGAACTGGTTCTGCCACTCTCAATCTCGTGCTTGTGACGGAAAAGATTTACCCGCGCTTTGCCACGGCCGTCGTCAAGCCCGCCCTTAACAAGTACACCAAGCATGGTACTCTTGCCCGCATCGACATTGCCGACCACCGCTATCCGCGTCTCGATGACATTATCCACGCTCTCTGGCCGTTGTCGCAGGATCATCTTGCCACTCACGCCCGTCTCTTTTGCGTCCCTCGGCCCAACCTCAGCGTCGCCGCCCACATTGCGCGTCATGAGGATCTTGTAGTCGGCCTTCAGCTCTTCACAGGCAACTCCTATCCGCTCCAGAGCGAACTCCCAGTTCTCTTTTGAGAACCCCATGGATTCGCCATTGTCCTCGAGTCCGACGTCGAACAGCGCCTCGCCATGGCCCTCCGCCAAGCGCTCCCTGATATGCCCAACAAGCGCTGGGACATTCTCCTCAGCGGGGTCCGTAAGCAGCGTCCTCAGGCGGATATGCGCGCTGTTATCGTCGGAAAGGCCAAGCTCGTCCAGGATGCTCAGCTCATCGTGGTCTTCAAGAACGGCGGGTGTCTGCCCGGGTGGTCGGCGCAGTGCCTGCTGCTTCTCTACATAGTCGGCGAATTCGCTTAGAGCCTGTCGTGTTTCTTTAGCATAGTGAAACACGTAATCACGTGTGCACGTACTGATTCGCCTTTCCGCCGCTCAACAGGGTTCTGTTTGGGGGCGTGTCGTGATGCCATGGTCGTTGTGGGGTTGTTAGCTGTGGAGCTTGCTCAGGTTCGTTTTCGTAAGTTTCGCCGTATTAGTATGACGGAGGGTATTCGTGTGAAGGGTAAGAATTCCATGAGTTGGCTGGCAGTCGTTGATTGATCGAGGAGATTCTGGAAGGTGGCGCTGGATTGCTAGCCAGAGGGAACATCGGGAACATCTGGGGTAAAGTAGCGTCGCTATCGATAGCGCATGACGCATAGACACTGAGTCACAAACACCGCGGAATCACGACCTCACGCGTCAGTCACACTTGAGCCACGCCAACCTCGTGTTTAAGGGCTGAACTTGCCATCTGCGCCCTCAGATACGAACCACGTGACTGAAGGGGGACGTGATCGCATGCAATACCAGTCATAATCACGAGGAAGGGCGCAAACACGAGAGCGTTCGCTTTTGCCATGATTCACCAGGGCAATCAGAACTCAAAGGCGTGCTGAAGGCTACGAATAGCTGTCACTTTATTCATTCGTCTAGAATAGGACGCGACATCTCCATCTCAGGACGCTGCAACACCACGTTCGCCACAATACTTCTCCACCTCCTTTCGCAGCGTCTCACATTGCGTGTTTGCCGTCTCCATGATGTCGTCAACACCATTGATCGACTTGCAGTACTCGAATGTCTCGGCCATCTGTGCGAGCACAGCCTGCAGCTGATTTGGGAGCCACTAATGGAGGTTAGCCTGGAACGCTGAGGTACATGTCTGGTACTTGCCGTCACAATGGGGCTACCGCCAGTCGCGGTCGGGTGCGATGTATGCTTCAGGATGTATTCCCTTGTGAAGCACCAGTGCCTCCATCTGAAGTCGCGCACCTGATCCAGGGCCTGGAGGTACAAAGCAGCCGACACAGAGTCTCCCGTAGCGAACTCGCGAACACCAGACTGCTCGGCACTATCGCGGACAGCCTCGAGGAACTCGCGGTGATTACCTGGTCGATATTGTCGGAAATCTTTGAGGATGTCTGTGAGCGGTGTCTCGGGCATTGCGACCTGCAAAAGATTGTCGCACATGGGAATCATGCTATCATTGGCTCCAGACTCGCCACGGAAAGACAACGGCTCCTCACTGACGCCTTCGTAGATGACGCCGTTAGGGAACATGGACTGCGAAGTGATGCCAAAGATGAACGTCCTGAAACTAGTGTAGCCATTTGGCTTGCTGCGCTTCCACATTGCTATTGCCAAGTTAGTCATCGCACAACAAGACAAGTAGGTATACTCACTGTTCATGACAGCATTGACCTTAGACAAACCACCGACAAGAGTACGCAGGCCATCGTTGAAACGCTCGCGATCACGGCCAGCACAAGAGTCAAGCATGTCAGCAGCACCCTTGACCAGGGCGCCGGACTCTTTGACCATGGCGATGTGCACAAGGACGAAGCCAGCCTCAGACGACGATGGGTCCAATCCAGCTTCGAAAGCGCGGATCAATCGGAGGTTGTCGTACTCAAGGCCCTTTGCTGGATCCTCAAGACGGTAGTTGAAGAGCGCATAAGAGCCAGCGTACTCCATGAACGGCTTGAAGCCAGCACTATCGAGCAGCACTGGTTAGACGAGGTCACATCAAACTGAAGACCGCCAAAGAGACTCACATCTCGGCAACTTTGACAATAGGCAGCGCAATACATCTCGGCAGCGACTGCCTTCCTAGGCCATAATCTTCTCCTCTCATATGTCTTTCATGACACGGCTCAAACAGATACGCCGAAGCCAAGAAAGAGTAGTCGCGATACAAAGCATTCATAACGACAAGGTCATCGCGGTACTTCTCAATCTCGGGCGACAAGTCAGGCAGCTCCTTCAACACAGTGTCGCCAAAGGTGAAGTCGGCCAGTAAGCCTGGCTCACCCGACAGTTTCTTGATGGGCATGCGTTGCAAGAGGCTTTCAAGAGCAGCAAACTCTTTGGGCAGCTCGACGACAGGCTCTTGACGCGGCAGGAAGCCTCGGGTCGTGGAGACCATGAAGGCTGGTAGGGAGCGGTCATTGGGCTTGGTGTCGTCGAGGACAGGGAATTCAAAGGAAGAGGGCGACATATTGAAGAAAAGACGAGGATGTCAGGGGCAAAAGACGTCTGAATATACTTCAGATGGAATTTGGTCCGTGCTCAAAGAGATGTTGTGGTGGTGAAGCACTTCCTCGAGCGCCTCAACCTTCGTCTATATACCTCATGGCCGGTATAAATTCCGGCCACGGGCTGCTTCCGTCACGCAAAGATAACGGTACGTAATCGCTGGATCACTTGTCCCCATCTTTGACCGAAAGGCCCGTAACGAACCTGCAATGCCCGGCCATCATGTCCGAGGTTCCCAGACCGCCCCGGAGCACTGGCGATGGCATACCTCATCGACGCCAAGCCTCGTATTCTGAAAGTGAAGTTGAGTTACAGATGCTACAAGGAGAGCACAGTGTTGTGCCATGTAAAAGGCCACTGCAGTGACGACTGACGGACGAAGATGATGTTTCGAATTTTAGAGAAATGAAAGGTTGTCCAGAGGCGATGGAGTTCTCGCACAAACGAGGTCACTCGATGAAGCTCCAGCAAAACTACGCTACGTCTTTCTCCTCGTCGCCTCAGTCCTGCGTCCCTCCAAACCACTCGAGCTATTCAGCTACGACACACCGATCATTCCCATAGCTGCAGACTTCATCTGCTTTCCTTATCTTCCACAGTCACGCTGTGCAACTCAAATCGGCCCGATTCGCAGCGTCGAAAAGAGCGATCAAAACAGGCAACCGGAGCAGCTGGCGGGTCTTCAGTAAGCCAGATCACCAAAACAGACTGCCAAAAGCGCTCAGAACAAGAAGCACTCGACGGGTCTTCCGAAGCGGCGCAATTAATTTCAGCCCTGCAGAAGAACAATGGAGGGCTTGGACCAATCATAGCAGGGCCGATAAAACATCCGATGGAAGCCGAAGTCGCTCGGGGCTTCGTCACTTGACAATCACGAGCGTCGCGGCGCCATCACGAGGGGAAGCGAGATCGCGCGCGTAGCATTTCGAGCTAACGTGCAGAATAGCTGAGCCTCATTGTACTTCGACAAGTTTGAATTCGCGACTAACAGGTGACAGCCTATCCAATAGCCTGAAGCTATACACAATGCATTATCATCGCATTCGAAGTCTATTGACACTGTGTAAAGCTTCAGCCTACCAGTTCGAGACTTGCAGATCATGCCGAGCATGAATCTTCATCAACATACCCCTCAAAAACACCACCATTGAACTTTGTTCCCACATCCTGACGACTACGAATCTCCGTGCGCAGCTGCCTCTTACTACAAGTGTCATACCTGCCCCTCAAGAATGCGCTATCGATCTCTCGTCCCTTATCACTCTCTCTTCTTTGTGCAATGGTTGAATTATCGGAGCGACCCTGCAAAGTCCCCACAGCCTCCGCCTTCATCAGATCCCTCCTCATACCCTGGAAGGAAGGCACATCGAAGCGACTTCTTCCTTGTCATCTCGCGATAGAGAGAAGAATCGCGGAAGTGCTTCTACCAAATTTGCTATTACGACGCTAGAGATGCCGTGATTTCTCAAGTATAGAAATCCTACATCTGTGATTACAGATCTCAGGTCTGTTTCAAGTTCGCGTCTAAAACTCTGATTGTTGCATTTTGCAAGGTCGATTACGGGCATGCATGTGAAGTCAAGGGTGGCCATGTCCGTTGACTATGTAGGGATGATAGCTGCCTCGATTGAAGCCCTGATTTCCTTCCAAAGCTTCAGTGCCACATTCGTTGACCGTCAACGTTCACAGTCCTCGGACTCTAAGCGCGTCCACGGCTCAATGGTAAGCAAAGTCACTGAGGTGGATAATGCTACGTATGATGTACGCGCGCGCTTCTCTGTCAGATGGAAACTCTGAGTACCAATCAACGTTGTTGTACAATGGGGCAGATAAGGTTGAACTTGAAAACACATGCATCACTAGTCGTAGATCGTTCCGACTCGACTTTGCAGATTATTTCTAACATTGTTTCTTCATGACGCACGTTGCACTTCTTCCTCGTTGTATCACCCAAAAAGGAGATGTAATGTTCCAAATTAGGATTGGTACCAATGGGAAATCTGTCAAATTCACTACTTCCTCTACATGCGCACATAGTAAAGGATGATAGGTTTACCTTGCACCCACAATGTGGGCAGTCCCTATTAAAATACTCATATCCTTCGAGAACTTATAGACAACAACTACGGCTTCTATGTCGACAATTCCTAACCTCAACATAACAAACAACCAGTTACTGATTCCCCTTATCAACATGACAGACGAGCAGTATCAAGGGATCCCCGAGTCGGTGATGATTGAGTTTGAGCCCAGTCCCGATATTCCGAACTCATTCTTGCTGGTAAGCGAAGCCGGTAGTGGTTGCCACGCAGATGCATACTTTTGCTTACCCAAGGACGCAGTAGCAGCCACACAAGCCCGTGAGCAGGGCAATGTTGCAGACAAAGTCAGCGCACTGATGTCCACATTGCAAGTAGTTAAGATCGCCTGCCCCATCGGGCTCGATGGTATCCGAGATGAGGTTATTGCTTTGAAGGCGATCCGAGAACAACAACCAGAAGGAGTCTGTCTCCCATTCTTCGAGCTTACCGCAGTGGACACGTTCAGTCCAACGCAGAATTGGATTGCAACATCGACTCTCTCGATATGCTGCGACCTGGCAACACTTTTAGAGCGGTATCAGACCATGCCGGAACCCCTTGTGTGGCTGATATTCTGGCAACTCCGCAAAGCCCTGCATTTCCTACACAACACTTGCGATCCACCAATGATTCACAACGATCTGCACGCCGGAAATATCATCCTTGGCTACGCAGAAGGCTCTGAACTCCTACAGGTCAAGGTAATCGATTTTGGTCTGGCTAGATTGGACGATTCCAATTGCCCTGTGAATCAGTTCAGACGAGACTACTCCGGGTTGGCCGACGTCATGGACAAAGTCATGCATGGCTCAGATTTGAACTATATGGGATGCAATATGTGCAAACATCTCCCCGATCCTAACGGACAGGGTCCAATGCTGCATAGCTTTCACTGGCTGATCAACGAGATGCTTTGGACAGCTGGCAATGAGCGATCATATGGCTTACTGTGCAAGCGTTTTGGTCCATTCGCTCACCGCCAGATTCTTTCGATGCCACAGACTGCTCGGACCCAAATACGAGACATGATCTTGGGTGTGACTCGGCCTCGTTCCGAGGTCATGCACACGAAAATTACGGAGCTGCTTACTGCAAAAGCCCAGAACGTTGCTCAAACAGCATGCTCTGAAAGCACGATATGAGCCTAAACATGTTTCGTGTCTCGAGTAGCCTGTACAAACTCAACAGTCTGTAACTCGTTCTTGATCCGGGTTTGATTAGTTTACTTTATTCCATTCAATTCATGGAGAGCGTAATATGCTATTATTCCTTCACATATTGCTCCTTATTTATGAATATCGGTTATCATCGCAAAGATGGTATCCGCGTGATTATGTGACATTTATTGCCACCGCTTTGCTCTTCTGTGATCTGCTTGCCATACGCCAGGAGATGAGTCGCAAAAGGATGACTTGAGGATATATAAGCCAGACTGGCGCCGGTTGGTTTCTCTTCTGCTTTTCTCCCATGATCGACTTGATTACTGGGACGCTATTTTATGACTTTGCCCTCAAATCCAGTTTTGCGGAGAGCTCGTCGAGAGTCGCGACTCGGGCACCATGATATCTTTGCCTCTCATGTCCCGATTGCCCATCCGGCACATGGCTTTCACTTTGTCTGCTCTGTATTTTTGCCACGCTCCTTTCCCTTCCGTATCGCCATAGGCAGCCGACAAGATGCAAGTCCACCCGTTCTTTCACGATGACCCTACTGCTAGCAAACGAAGAGAAGATCTCCGTTCTATATAGTCCAAATAGGTTACTATACTAATAAATATCTTCCGGAGCGATCAACTAAACGAGTCAACCAAAGAAATCTTCGCTATGTCAAACTTCGGATTCTCGGCAATGCCCCCTGGCTACACTACCCTACGACCAGCTGGCGAAGGATGTAGTGGCCGAGTCGTTCTGGCATTGAACGACCTGGTTGTCCACTCCGCGAGAGTCCAATTCCAAAGAGGCGACGAAGATGGAGCTATCGATGCCGCCGTCTCCAGAGTTGTCGCAGTCAAGATCTCCATACTGGTATCTCACTTCGCTGACGAACGCGGGATTCTCGAGTCCATCCGCCGGCAAGCCCACCTCCATGTCGGCAGTAACAACATCATTAGTCTGGTCGAATCACCCCCAGAACCTGCGCCAGGATGGATGGTCCTATCGACTTTGCCTTTTTGCTGCGACCTGCACTCAGTGGCCAACCCGAACATAGAAGCACCGCCACTGGGTCTAGTGTGGCTAGTCTTTCAACAAACATATCACGCCCTCGACTTCTTGCACAATACTTGCGTCCCTCCAATTTCCCACGGAGACCTTCAATCCGCGAACATTTTGCTTGGTTTCCGCGACCCAGAGACCGAAACTCTGCCAAAAGTCATGCTTGTTGACTTTGGTCAGGGCAAGGACAAGCGGAGCGAGGTGGGAGAGAGGGACACATCGGATCTGTGCCACATAGTTGGTGAGCTTGGGACATCTTGTCTCGATAAATGCAACGGCGAAGGTGGCACGAGCTACGATGCTATGCGCAACTTCGTATCCAGATGGGGCGACAATGAATTTGTGGAGCCACTTTTGGCAGACATCTGGAACATGTTTGGAAAGACTGTAAAGCAGACGATTCAGTCACTGACGGCTGCTGAAGAGCAGGAGATTTGTGACAGAGTACTCGATCAGATATTTGAAGTTGCCAGAGAAGGACAGGGAAGTGGGGATATCCGGCAAGACGTGAGGAGGATTCTGGAGTGAGAGGAAGAGCAAATAGAATTGTTGTCTGGAGATGGATTGAGGGCCTCAAATAATACTGTCTTGATATTTCACAATTCAAGCACAATTTCTCGAAGTTAGCAAAAAGGGTCAAGAACTATGGTGGTGAAGTGTTGAGAACTACACATCTGTCATCCTTAGCGAATGCCTGTTCATCATGACACTTTCATAAACAATTTTACTTGCGCCGCACCTGATGATGTACCCATGCGCCTCATAAAGCTGCTATCATTCACTGTCGCATGACAACGACAAGTCTTGTTGCCTCGTATCACTACCAGCACAACCCCTTAGCTGCCTCCCCGATGAAGGACCCCACACCGCCGCTAACACTCCTCCACCTTCATATCTCCAGCACTCACTTTTTCTTAACATCGCGCCCTGAGCTACACCACACCCAATACTCACCTTACATCTACCATCACTCAAGCTAACCCCTGTCTCAAGTTCGACCAAACTCCGGTTCGACCAAAATTCGACATCAACCAAACCTTGACATAACCAAATTCTTGGGACCTAGAGGCCTCTATACCGACCAAATCTACCGACAAGCGTCGGTATAATATCAACTTTTTGTTAAGATGCAGCGAACAACTCTGTCTACTTACCCCAACCTCATCACCGTAAAGCCAATCGAGGGTACCGTCTACAAAGTTACGCAAGTCAGCCGGCCGCACCCAAAAATCGCCATCATGTCGTGTGAAGAGGTGCAAATGCACGAAAAGCATGAAGCTACTGCGAATATCATCGGCAAGAAGAATCGACGAAATATGTTCGGACGCAAGATGCAGGCAAAGAAGGAGAACGAAACGCATGTAAATACAGCTACCACTGGATCCCGCGCTCCAGAAACCATCGACGACTCGAATAAACACGGACTATGGCGCAGAATGAAGAAGGGCATCAAGAAGATGCTTGCCCCGCGAGAACGCAAAACCGCTCCTCACGCCTCAGACCTCCAGACCGGCTTTCACTGCGCATCAATTAGCTGTCCATCATGCGCCCTCCCGCCCGCAATCCCACCAGCACTCGAACTCAGCCTGCACGCGCTGTCCACACCCCTCATAGCCCACCCGATCACCGAGACTACTTCTCTATCATCAGGGCTTACTACATTTACCTCTTCCTCCTCCGCCTCCTCGACATCGAGCCCCAAGCTTCCGACAATCCACATCCCGCCGGCTTCCTCAGATATCGAGGTTTCGCCCACAAGCAGCGCGATGCACGACATCTTCGCCGACTTCAACGGCGTGTACTGCAGCACTGACACGCTGGACCCGATCAGGCCCGTATCCGCATTCGTTGAGAAAATACAGGGCACAAGACCATCGAGTTCGCTTCCGGGTATGTGCTTGGATTCGACTGGACCTTGTTCACCGCCACACGCTCTTCCTCTTCTGCGGCTCGATGGGCCTTCGGAGATCGGGCGGGATGTGTCGAGTCGGACTTCTCTCCCTCTTTTGCAGTACGCGTCTACGCCGCCGACGCGGTTTGTGTCTTCAAGCACATCGGCCTCGAGTCCGGCAGGTACATGGCCAACGCGCCATCTTGACACGCCGTGTCCGACGCACCGCCAGAGCGTGTGGTCGTTTGATCTTGTGGCGCCGGATAGTGCGTTTGAGGCGGTGGGGAATAAGGGGGATGGAGAGGAGTAAGGTGAGGGGATTGTGTTTTTCGTCTTTGTGCGCGTTGTTTGGAGTTTGTTGAATAGACAGAGATGGAGAAGGGAATACGTAACTGGGGAGTTGGACAATGCAGATTCAAGAACCTATTTCATTTCATATTGTGGGAATCGCATAGTGAGGATATACCTCTGCACTCGTAATCTCGGTGTGGCACCTTCTGTTTCGCAACTCCGCAATCATTACCGCTCCCCGTCCTCTCGTCTCGAGCTGTAGGGCTTCACTACCACAATGATGGAGTGCTCGCAACCCCAGCTAATCGTGATACAAAGGTTGGCGTTCGATGACGTAGCGCTACTCGTCATCTTCAAGTCCTTCCAATAAAGTATGCTCAAGGACATCACTCAGCGTGAGGATGCCCTTGAGTCTGCTTTCCGAGTCGATGACAACGAAGCGGTGAACGCGTGATCTGCGGATGGTGTCGTATATCGTGGACATGTTGTCTGATAATGAGCATGTGAAGATGCCAGGGAAGTCCTGCTGATGTTAGCAATGAAGATGAATTGTTTGTAAAAGATGGAGACGTACGTCTGAGCGCTTCAGCAAAGCATCGCCGACTGTGAGGTTCAGGTCGTCGTATACGCCGCCTTTGATGAGTGCAATGACGTCGACGGCCTCGAAGACATTCAGGACTACGCCCTTCTTGTCTAGAATCGGCACGCTTGAGATATTCTTCTTGACCAGCATATGGATGACATCCATGACTGGCGTATCCATGGACGCCGTCGCGATATCGTGGTACGTGCCGACATTCGGCATCTCGAACAGCGGCTTCCGCAGCTTCTGCGTCTCCTTGACATTCACCGCGATGAACTTGAGAATGCGATATTGCGTAATCACGCTAACGACCATGGTCCGGTGTGTCTCGTCGTCGCTGTCGACGATGGGTATGCGGCGTGCGCGCGATTCGAGCATCTTGCGACATGCTTCGTAGACGGGGCGGTCGGGGTGGATGGAGATGGTCTCGATGGGCGTGACGCCGAGCGATCTCTCGATTTCTGCGGAGGGTTAGCAGCGGCAATGATCGGGACGACGGTTTGCTGACCCCGAAGGCTGTTTAGGCGGAACTGGTCGACCCTGGCGAGGGCGTCGGGGTTCTGCCAGTAGTACTGGATGACGTTGATGTAGTCGGACGTGGTGAGCAGGCCGGCGAAGGTCGACGACTTGGAGTCCCAGAGCGGCGCCGATACGATGCCTATGCCGTGTCAGCACATGTCGGTCAGGGCATCCGGCTGTGCCCACCATTCTGGTTGAGGATGTTGAGGCTCTTCTTCACCAGCAGCGCGGTATCCAGGACGATCAGGCGGTAGCTGATGGGCAGCACGTCGTAGCTTGTCCTCGCCTTCAAAAATGCGCGAATGGTCCGCTATGACTCTGTCAGCGCCCGCGCATCGCATCAGGTACGTCAAGCTCACCAGGCCCTCTATTTGTTCCTTGTCGGCGGGTGAGACGGTCGGGCGCGAGAGCAGGTGCTTCGGAGCAACAAATGCAGGCGCGTCAAGAGGCGCGAAGTTCGCTGCCGCGTCTGCGCCAGACATGTTGTAGGATATCGAAGCTCTGTGTCGCAAACCGCATTGGAGACTTTTGTGTAGTCACGACGGGAACCTCTGACGATGGATGCGGGGACTAGCGCGTCCCGAGCATCTTGCGACAGGGATTCTCCGTTCACTTGACTCGCACAAAGACCTGCCTTCACCTTTTCCGTCACACTGCAGGCACACTCGATCGAATGCTGTCTGAGATGATTTTCCGAAAACTGCAAGCTCATATTGGTTGTACTCGAAAAGCGCTCGAGGTACTCAATGAAAGGACAAAGACCCATGTTCTTCTCTGCCGAACGCCAGGCTTGACTACAGAGGGAACATGCAAAGAAGCATTTGCGAAACCCTGAGAATGCCCTTGAGACCCAAAGCTCTAGCCCGAAAATTGCTGCCGCCCTGAATAAGCAAGTGCACCGCTGAGACATAACAACGTAATGGTAGAATTCCGCGTCCCGCTCAATTTACACCTTGTTCTTTTGTGCTGCCTTGGCTGCCTCAAGGTTGAGCTCAGGACCTGGTTCCGCCTCCGACTCTTCCATGATTATTTCCTTCGCGGCACTCTCCGTCGACTGGCTGGCCTCGTCCATTGACCTCCTTGCTTGCGCAACAATGGCGTCTGCTTCCGTAACTCCACCCTTCGTTGACGCCTGGTCCCCATCAACACCAATGGTCGCCTCGTTCTTGCGCTGTCGGAGCGCCTTGTTGTCAAAACGGACAACCATACAAGACAGATTGTCGGTCGAAAAACGCGCAAGGGCATATTCAACAAGCTTTTTCGAGGCTTCTTGCGGATCTTGAATTTGGCGGATTAGACGTCGACGGCTTCTTGGTCGGAGCAGACATCCCAGAGCTGTTTTTTGTTAGCAAAATTCCCAGCCGAGTATAGGGAACTACTCACTCCGTCACAGGCAAGAATCATAAATTCGTCCTGATCCGCCTGTATCACAGTCTCGGTAGTGTAGGGGTGGCCAGTCACCAAGTCCTTCATGTACGCATCACCAAGTGCTCGAGTGACAGCAAGTACACCATTGACGCGGTTGTTGAGTATCAAACCTCCAGCGTTTGCTACGCGACGCCCTTCATTCTCGTCACTGCCTTTGTGATCGTACGAAAGTCGAAGCGCGCGGCCGTTACGGCAGAGGACAATGCGCGCATCGCCCACGTTTGCTGTGTAGAGTACCCTCTGGCGACTGGCCTCACTGCGTAGTTTTGTCTCCACAGCCTGCTCGCTCGCAGGGTCCGAGACTGGGGCATCCTCGCCACCTTCCGCATTCTTAATAGCAGAGACAGCGGCTGGAGCGAACAGTACCGAGCCGGTCGACGATTGCGCATTGGGTATCCTGTCCTCCCACCTCAACACGGCGATGACTGCAGTGCATCCGCTATTCTTAAGGGGCAATTTCTCAAGCTGCTGGTCGACAACCGTGAAAGTCTGGTCCAGTAACTCTGGGATGGGCGTGTTCGGGTTCTTCCTTATCGTCTCCTCGAGGATCAAATGCAGCTTCTTTCCGCACCAGTCAGCGGCAAAAGTACCAGCGTGGCCGTCGAAAATGGCAAAATATCCATTGTCGGTCTCAACGACCTGTTGCAATGACACGTCTGTCTGAATTGAGCCTGCGTCGGACGTGGAACCGCGCGGCTCCTGGCCATAGGACGGTGCGGGTGTGCTGAGAAAGTTGTACAGGTATGCATGTGTGTCCTCCATAGTACGCCTGCATTTTTTATTCTTGTCCTCAGTGACACCGACGCGGAAAGTAGACCGTGGGCCTGGCGCAGACTCGCCGGCCGAGTTGTTGAGCGAGCCCTGGGGAACACTTAATGCCGCATCAGTCTTGCCCAGCTTTTGTATGGGTGTTTGCGGACTGCTCTTCTCTGCCTTCTCCGATGCGACTGATTTGGACGTTGGGGGAGAGCCGCTTAGGTGGAGTGAATTCTTTGCGCTTGAAAACATATCCCGCGCGCGACTCACACCAGAACTCCGCCGCTTCTTCTCTGCGGTGGGCGTGGACCCGACATCACTGCCCTTTCTGTCGGTTGAAGCAGCCCCGTTGCCGGACAGCTTCGCGCTGCTTAGAGAGGCGTCGTCGGCGGGCATTGAAGTTGTAGGTGGGGCAGTCGCTGCGGCGGGCTTTGTGTTGTCGCCAGCTGTCGGACCGTCTGCGGGAGCAACTTCGTCTTCCTTTCCGGAACCGAACATGCGGTTGAGTAAGCCGCCTCCTCCAGCCTGGGAGGAGAAGCTCCGTCGTTTGTTTCCTGCCAGGTTGAAGAATTCGCGATGGCGCGCTGTCGAGGGGGCGGATGGGACAAAGGTGTATGATTCGGGGGCTCGAGGTCGTGTAGGCGCGTGTGAGGTGACGTCAATGCTTCTGAAGTCGCAGTGTTGTTGTTAGCAAAGAAACGGATGAGGGGTCACGAATGTGGGCCGTGCGCAGGAATGCAGATGCCTGGATTGTCCTTACGATATAAATACTCGGATAAGGGTGACGTCGGGTGGGATATCGTGCGCAGGTGTAGGGAAGAGAGATGCGGGTGCGAGCGTTGGTGACAATGAAGAGCAGCGAAGCAGCGAAGGGGGGAAGCGACATGAGTTGGTGACGTACCGGTAGCGTGTGGCGGAGGGTGCAGTGAAGACCGGCGAGTTGAGACGGGGCACAGGCGTCAAGATGACAAGACGGGAACCTGCACTGCCCTGGAATTTGATCGTGCCCAGAGGAGGAGTTGGGATGTGTTTGTCGCCTTCCTACCCCACCTTTCCTGGCTGCCCGCGGCCTACTGTATGTATCCACGCACCACTGACGCACGTCTGGTGACTTGACAGTTGGCCTGGGGCAAACGCAGACCGCACGGCCAGGCATTTCCTTGAGTCCATGGTACGCAGTGCGCACGCAGGGTGCGATCAGCAAGGCCCAGATCGAATGCTCGCCGGCTCGACGGTAGAGGGGGCAAGGATCATCTTGGAGCTAAGCCTTAGTTATGCATGTTCCGGTGAAACAACAAATCACCATCGTGAACATCTGCGGCATTCGGTGAAAGCTTGCAAGATCTCGGATGCAGTGTCAACATTTCTTGGCATGTGCTGGACCCCTATTCTGAACACGAAGACCCCCAAAACGCCACTGGTATCAATTCAGCCTGAGCTGCCATGAGCTCATCTGCTATCGAGGATCAATCTGCCACCATAGATACAAAACACTTGGCACGGCCGTAGTAAGGCATCACCTCCTCAGGCTGTCCAAGCGAGCCTGCAGGTCATCATCGTCAGGATCCGGCCCGCCAACTGCTTGCGCAACTCTGCCCTCGGGCACGGCGGCCTTTTGCAGGCCACTGGGTGTCTCGCCGAGCTGCTGGGGGTTAGCATCTGCTTTCGCCAGGTCGGTGCCATACGTACTGCCTGCCCTAGGTCAATGCCTATCTCGTCCAGCACCTGGTTGACGACGTCTTCGCTCTCTTCCTCGTCCTCCATGCCTGTGGCGTCATCGATGGCATCGTCCATCATCTCCTGCCGCTGGTCCATGATGTCGTTCTCCTTCTCGAATTCCATTGCGATGCGCTGGAGGGCGGGGAGGTTCATCTGCTTGTTCATGCTGCCGAGGAGTGCTGCGAGGTGTTAGACATGGTTGCAGTGGGCTTGCAGACAAACATACTGGTCGCGCCCTTCATCGACTGCATCATCTGCTCATTACTTCGTACAGTCTGCACGCGATTAGAACATATCACAAATTTTATCATAGACGTGGTCTGACTTGTATCCGCAGCGAAATCGCTTGCAACTGTGTGCGCATCTGGTAGAACTTCTGAATGTACCTGCATCACGTTAGCTGTGCTGCCTGGCCTTGGGTACGTGGTCCAGCATACCGTCTTGTCCGTACGAGGTCCTTGGCCTGTATGCGCAAAGGTCCCATTTGCCCATTCTTTGCGCTCTTCTTGATATCTGCGACAAGCTTCTTCTCTTGGTTCTCGAGCTTCACGCGCTCGCGGTCCAGTTCGCGCTGTGTCTTCTCGAGTGCGCGCTGGTGCTTTCGCAGTCTCTCCGCCGGCGTCATGCGCTTTCCGAACGCCCACTCAACCAGGTTCATGTTTGCGGAGTGGGTGCGAGTTTTCGGGCTGGTACACTGCGACGTGCGCGGCGACAGTGGGGAGGTAATTGCTCAGGAACGTATCACGGTAATGCTCGGCTCTGGGCGAACTGCGAATATGGGTCTATCACGCGAAGTTGAAGTCGAGAAGATGTGAAACTTGGAGTGCAACCCCACAATCTTGATTAGGTTGTCGTTATAAGTGCACCCTCGAGCCAGAGCTACTGCCTAGGAATAAGAGGTGCCATGTTGCGGCAGGTAGAACCTGGTAAGTGCGACCCTGCTAGCGTGAGCGCTGGCAGTATCGGCGTCACGCCTCTTCACGTCACACCCAAATCTTTCACCGCCCTAGCCACAACACACACTCCTACCTCCTACACCCCCCTCACGACATGCCCGACCCTCCCACAAACGCGCGATAATCAAACTCCTCGATGCATCCCGATAAACGCGGCAAGGGCAAAGGCAAAAGCTCCTCCTCTGCGGGGGAGCCCTCCTCCAGCCGCCACAATGGACAACCCTCCTCAGGCGACGCCACCCCCGGCCACCGCGGCATGGCCCCAGGATATATGACCGTCGGCTCTGGATCGACACCCGAGGCCGCCGCCCGCCTGGTGTCTATGCTCGACGAGGACTCTGGGTACGGCGGCAGCATGATGGAAGGCGATTCTGCCTCGTCGTGGCGAGCTAATATTGGCGAGGACAGGCCGTCGCAACCACCCTCAACCATCCTCAACGGCGAAGCGAGCTCGTCGGAGCACGACAAGCAACGCAGCCATGTGTTGCAGCTGCGGTACAACCAAAACAAGAACGCACTTGGTCGTGCCATCCACGGCACCATCGACACATTGAAGAGCTTCCAAGAGATGAACCTGAAATGGCCGGCCCACTACCCCTCCGTGCAAGTCACCGAGGTCCAAAAAGTGCAGAACCCGGAACGAATCTCGACCCGGTCTGCAGCACACTCAGTCTGCCATTGGCGACTTCGACCCGAACATGCGTTCACCGGAACGTCCACGCGGACCGAGGCGGGCGGGTACGACCATAGGAGACGACCCTGTCCCAGGGCCGAGCACAGAGCCGGAGCCAGAGAAGGAAGCACCACGACTCGTGACCCCACAGTTGGCCCAGGACTTCTCTGTACTGAAGCTGGAGCTACGAATGGGCGGCCGAACACAGACGGACCTGGTGCATTCACTAGAGAAGAGCTCAATTGCTTCTCTGCTGGACGGACAGATACAGCAGAGCGTTCGCCACTTGTACGCTCTCAAGGAACGAATTGAGGATACCTCAAGCAAAGTGCTAGTGACTGGAGATCTCAATGCCGGAAAGTCCACCTTTTGCAACGCCCTCCTTCGCCGCAAAGTCCTGCCCGAAGACCAACAGCCGTGTACTAGCATATTCTGTGAGGTACTCGACTTCAGAGAGAACGGCGGCGTTGAGGAGGTCCACGCCATCCCCCACGGCTCAACGTACAACCGTCATGACGAGAGCACCTACGTTGTCTTCGACCTCAAGGATCTGGAAAAGATTGTCATCGACAACGATCGCTTCTCGCAGTGCAAGATCTACATCCAGGACATTCGCGGAGTAGACGAGTCCATCCTCAACAACGGAGTAGTGGACATCGCACTTATTGATGCACCAGGTCTCAACGCCGATTCCGTCATGACCACCGCAGTTTTTGCCCGCCAGGAAGAGATCGACGTGGTGGTCTTTGTCGTTTCTGCAGCAAATCACTTTACCGAGTCGGCCAAGAACTTCATCTTCAACGCGGCTCGCGAGAAGGCATACATTTTCATGGTCGTCAACGGATTCGATGTCATCCGTGACCAAGAGAGATGTCAGGAGATGATCCTCAAGCAGGTCCACGGCCTGAGCCCTGCAACTTTCAAAGAGTCGAGCGAATTGGTACATTTTGTATCCAGTAATGCGATACCGATGGGCGGAAGTGGAAGTGGAAGCTCGCCTCCGGATGACGATGGTGACGATGACCCGAACGACAAAGGCAAGGGCAAGGAAGCTGAGAAGAGGCGGGACTTTGGCGAGCTTGAGACCTCGTTGAGACGGTTCGTGTTGGAAAAGAGGGCCCGATCGAAGCTGGCCCCGGCTAAGACGTATCTACTCAACGTTCTCGGAGACATGAACAATTTGGCCACAGTCAACCGAGATGTCTCACAGTCAGAGCTGGATCGCGTGAAGAAAGAGATCGAAGCTCTCGAGCCGGAGTTTGAAGAGTCGAAGAAGTCAAGAGTGGAGGCTGGCGAGGCCGTGGAGCGTATGGTCGAAGACACCACTTCAGACGTCTACGGCTACACACGCGACACATTGAACAGCTGCATCCAAAAGGTGGGCGAGCAAGATCTGGGTATCGAGTACCCTGGCCTCTTCTCCGCCTACCAATATGCCGAGGATATCAGAGACTCCATGCTCCACGAAGTTTCGGAAACAGTCCGCCTTTGCGAGGAGCATGCAAGAACACAAACCGTGCAGGGCTACAATGCCATCAAGAACATTGGCGTCCTCCATCTCGGCAACAACCTGTATGCGGACGTCATGTTCCGTCCGGAGAGGATGTTCAAGAAGTCGGTTCACGCTCTGGCTCGTCAGGTGGACATTGACATCGAGCTTTGGGACTTCTTCGATGTCGCCAGCCTCTGGGAGCGACAAGAGAAGGTTGCAGGTACCAGTATGGCTGTCACAGTTGCCGGTATGGTCGGCGGCCGATTGATGGGCGGCGCTGGCTGGCTCGATGGCGCACTCGGTGCTGCCAAGATCATGGGCACGAACAACATGAAGAGACTTTTGGTTCCTGGTCTCATCGCTGGTCGTAAGTGGTTCCCTACCATGTTCTATTTCAAAACTAACACCAAAATTTAGTTGCTATCGGAGTGTCGTACGTTCTTTCCTCAGTGCCAAAGTCGCTGCCCCACCGACTCAGTGCAAAGCTCTCTCAACAGCTTGCAGCCATCGACTACACACATCAGAACGCCCTCCGCATCAGCTCTGAGATCCGTCGCGCCCTCAAGGGCCCCGCGAACGATGTTCGCATCGGTCTTCAGCGAAACGTCGAGAAGCTCCAGAACAAGAAGGAGCAGACGACCAAGTTCAAGGCTGAGGCTGAAGTCGCCCGCAAGTACTTTGGCAACTTGGTCCGCAGCAGTAATGACCTGCGCCAGACGGTCCAGCGGGTCGACCTCGAAGCTGCACCCCCTGCGGCCATCTCCAACCCCACTCACTGATGCTTTTACGCTTGAACGTTCGCTTTCCCATGTTCATGAAGTTGTCGCTTGTGCATAGCAAAAGGTCTACACGGCGTTTGCAGGGTGTTTGGGATATCACGATGCAATAGGACGAATCGCCCTTTGGTGTATATACATGAAATTCAATACCCCCCTTGACTCTTTAATGATATATGTGCATTGCTTCATTGGTGATGTTTCATCGAACTGAACTATCACTACATGAGGTATGACACGACTGTTAACCAGTTACACGTGAATCCATGGATGCGGCGAAGCGGAGGTCCGACGCTGCCATCCTTGGAACGTCATCTCCAACACTTGCACGCAGTATCACCATTCGAGCCCCTATGGCTCACGTCCCAGCGACACCACCGCCCTGATGGAAGCGAGAAGGGATCCGCGATCCTTCCTTTTTTTCATCATCCTCCTCCTCCTGATCAACTCGCCCGAACCGCAACAGCCCACCTTCAACGCACGCGCACGCTACGAAGAGCTCGTCCAGCGCGAATACGACCACCTCGGGGTCCTGAACAGCACGCAATATGGTGATTTCGATCCGCGCAATGAGAAATGGCTGAATGTCACGGGGCTGAGGAAGGAGGATGGGTTTGCGTGGGACATGCTAGAGCCGGTGAGGCAAAGGGCGAAAGCGATGGGCGAGAGGGTGCTAGGCGACAACGCATACGACGGCCACGATGTCCCCGTCTACAAGAATCTCTCAGGCTATGTCCAAGGCGAATGGGTGCGCTCGCCACTCAGTCAAGTCCGGCATCCCATCGACATGGGCAACTCGTCGATGAACCCCGACAGTCCGTTCGCGCAGCTCATGGAGTACGATCGCAATCTCACGGGCCATGCGGGGTCGATTAGAGTGCATTTCACCGAGCTCGAGGGCATGATGCGAACGGACAAGAATAAGACGACTTCGGAGATCAGTGCAAAGGTGGTGATTGGCGACGATGATAGTTTTGGCGGGAATTGGTGGGAGTTTATCGCGCATGGCGTGCATTTCCTGAAGAGTGGGACCGCGGTACTGACGACGACGAGTGATCGTTATGCGGGCATTTTTGGTCTGCCGCATCTCATGTTCGATCAGAGGTTGTTTGATGCGAGTCAGTCGTTTTTGAATCGCACGATTCTGGAGACGATTGAGCGGCAGCAGAATCGCGCGTTTCCGCTGTGGAATCCTTGGACTTCGTCCGCGGATGGGGGGAATGAGGGGCTGTTTCAGGGACATCATTGCGAGGTCGTGGTGTACCTGCAAGAGGCTCCGGTTGCGAATGGCATTGACACGGCATGGCTTGAACACGAGATGCGGTACCCGACTGGAGCGCCGATGCCGAAACAGCTTTCGAAACAGATGAGCATGGTCGCCTTTTCGCCGGATTGCGGCTTTGTTATCGAGTCCAAAGGACCACCAGACTTTCCGCCGTCGGAAGCATACCATCTCGTTGGTTCCAAGACGGAGCAGTTCAACGATCGGGCAAGGCATGGAATCATAGCCTTTGCCATGAGTCTTGCTTTCCAGCTCTACTTTCTCATACAGCAGATGAAAGAGACGGCAACGCCATCAATGCGCAGCAGAGTTAGCTTCTACACTATTGCTACCATGGCTTTAGGAGACGGCTTCACGTTTTTGATACTGGTTTTCATGTATCTTTTCCTGGGAACATCTCAACTGGCCTTGTATAGCATCGCCTTTTTAGCGCTCTTCTCGGTCTTGACACACCTACGATTCCTGATGGATATCTGGGGCGTCCAAGCTGCTGAGCGTGAACGACAGAACAGACAGCAAGCTGCAGCGGCAGCACTCTCCACACCACAACCTCCTGTCGCTCCAACTCCGCCCGTAGCCCCAGTACTGAACTCCCTTCCTCTGCCAGCAACAGCCCCTCGTCCGCGTCCGCCAACACCCATCATCATCGCCCCCGACCAAGACGACGACCTAGATGAACCTACACCCACACCAGGAAACAACACCACAACAACAACTACAAACCCTCGAGCCGAACTTGGCGCTCTCTACAGCCGCTTCTGTCTTCTCCTCATCGTCCTCTTCTTCATAACCATCCAATTCGGCACCGCCCGCACAACCTACCGCAGCATCTACTTCTCCATGCTCTCCTTCCTCTATCTCTCCTTTTGGGTGCCGCAAATCTACCGCAACACGATGCGCAATTGCCGCAGAGCCTTCCGCTGGGACTACGTCATTGGCACATCCATCGTGCGCATAATTCCCGTGTCATACTTCTACCTCAAGGAAGACAACGTCCTCTTCGCGCGCACAGATAGCACGAGCATGGCTATCCTCGCAGGCTGGGTCTGGTGCCAAGTTCTGATGCTCGCCACGCAAGAAATCCTCGGACCTAGATGGTGCGTGAAGAACGATTGGGTTCCGCCTGCATACGACTACCACCCCATTCTCCGCGAGGACGAAGAGGGCGCCACGATGCCGCTTAATATCACCACTGCAGACGGTATTGATGCGTCGGCGAAAGCCCCAGGCGAATCAAAGGACAGGGCGAAGAACAAGAAGGTGTTTGATTGCAGTATTTGCGCTCAGGACGTCGAGGTGCCTGTTATTCCTGCGGGAGGCGCGGAGGAGGGCATGGGCGGGACGGGCATGATTCTGCAGAGGAGGATGTATATGGTTACGCCTTGTCGGCATATTTTTCACACGGGTTGTCTTGAAGGGTGGATGAGGTATAGGCTCATGTGCCCGAATTGTAGAGAGGTGCTGCCGCCGCTTTAGATATTCAATCAAGGTCAAGATGCTCAGTTGGGTTTGTCACAGCTCACGTGTTGTTCAGCTCCTTGTACATGCGTCAAGAACTTGGCCGCTTTCACAATGTGCTTGACAGCTGTCAGGCCCTAGTTTGCGCATGCTGTACTGTGTAGATCCCAACGCTGGCTCCACTCAAGATGAGCCACTCTCCGCATGCAAGTATGTTTCAGCTTCAGCCATGCATCAGAATGCCTCCCAGAACACAAGAGGCACATGGCAGCACTGAGTGATCAGGCCATGAACAATTTGCCCTCGGTATGCGTAAAGCCGTCTCGAAAGAGGCATAATGTGGCTGATCCCTTTGTGGCGCAAACCCCAAAATAGCAGCGGCGATCAGCGGGTAACAAGGATGGCATCGCGGCTGTGCTGGACAAAACGACGCGTCTTCAAGCAGCTTGGCCCTTGCCCTTGCCCTTTTCCCGATCCACCCCCCCGACACATTACGTCGCTGTCGACAAAAGCTTTCAATAGAGCACCTGTCTTCATAACCTACCCAAAGAAACTGACATATTTCTTTGCATCTTGCATCTTGCATCTTGCATCTTGCATCTTGACTTGTATTCCTGCGCGTAGCCTGGAATCCTGAAACAACCCCAGAAGCACGCTACCCGTAGCTGTACAACCCCAATCCCCGGTGTACACAACCGACGACCGGACGAACTTCCTACCAACCCCCTGCGCCTCCGCATTTCAGTACAGTCAGACACTTATCCTCGGCGACCTGCATCGCAACCGCTCTTTGAGAGAGTGACGACACGACAAAGAGCAGCCACCATGGCGGCAAACGACTACTACAACACTTCGTACAATCCGCCACACGCCCGTCCCGACCCTGCACTCCCTCCCCTACCGCACAACCAGGCGCCGTCGCCATCGCCCTTTGAGGATGATAGATACTACAACACGCAACACTCGTCGGGTGCGCTAGGCGGATACCCGTCACATAGCACGTCGTATGGCGGACAGCAGGACCCGTTTACCGACCAGAATGCGATTCCGTTGCATACGCAGCCGAAGATGGATGGTAGTGGCAGGAACAAGCTAGACGACGGCAGTCCGACGCGGTACAATGCGGATCCTGAGGCGCTTCCACGGCCGAGCAGGAAGCGCAGCAAGAAGAAGAAGAAGGGCTGGTTTAGTGGGAGGGTTACGTGGGTCGTGTATATTTTGACGACGGTGCAGATTGGAGTTTTTGTGGGGGAATTGATTAAGAATGGTAGGTTGTGGATATCTACACCCTCATCATTGAGGAATTGAGGTATTGGAAGGTATACTGACAATCACAGGCATGCTCACCGGCTCACCCATCCAAACTAAGCCAAACTTCAACATCATGATCGGACCTAGCCCCTACGTCCTGATCAACATGGGCTCGCGCTTCACCCCCTGCATGCACAACATCAACCAAATCATCGCAAACAACGTGCAATCCTGGCCGTGTCCCAACACCACCTCCCTCGACCCGGGAAGCCTCACTTGCTCGCTGTCAGAACTCTGCGGCAACGGCGGCGTCCCAGACCAATCCGCCGTCACCGACTTCCGCGACCGCTCCCACGAGCCAAACCAGTGGTGGCGCTTCATCGTGCCCATCTTCCTGCACGCGGGAATCATACATATCGGGTTCAACATGCTGCTCCAACTCACGCTCGGCCGCGACATGGAGAAGGAAATCGGGCCCTTGCGCTTCGCTCTCGTGTACTTCAGCGCCGGGATCTTCGGCTTCGTGCTCGGTGGGAACTACGCCGCCGACGGCCTGAGTTCCGTAGGCGCATCAGGTAGTCTTTTCGGCATCCTTGCCCTCACGCTGCTCGATTTACTATACACATGGAGCACCCGAAGGAGTCCGGTTAAAGATCTACTGTTCCTCCTCCTCGACATCGCAATTGCCTTCGTGCTCGGCCTCCTCCCCGGCCTCGACAACTTCTCCCACATCGGCGGTTTCCTGATGGGTCTCGTTCTCGGCGTGTGTCTGCTGCATTCTCCCCAAGCGCTCCGCGAGCGCATCGGCGTCGACGAACCGCCCTACGCCACCGTGGACACGCAGCCCCTCGCGCCCACCGATTCCGAATCAAAACAACAACTCAGCCGCTTCGCCAAAGCGCCTATCGGCTTCTTCAAAGCCCGCAAGCCGCTGTGGTGGGCGTGGTGGCTTGTCCGCGCCGGCGGGCTGGTGTGTGCGTTTATTGCGTTTGTCCTGCTGCTCAGGAACTTTTACGAGTGGCGGAATACGTGTAGCTGGTGTAAGCATTTGACTTGTTTGGTAAGTTGTCTCCCCCTGTCATCTCGCGCGACACTTCAGAGGCGGATTTGCTAACACAACTGATAGCCAATTACCACGGGCGGCGTCGATTGGTGCGATATGGGCGGCTTGAATCTGCAGAATCGCACAACGACAAATCAGAGTCCCGCGAGGAGGGGGCTTGCGCCGGTGGATTTGGGCGGGTTTGTAGCGGAAGCGATGGGCGCGATGATGTGAAGAAAGTTGGCTCTATTCTGGTAAATGGCCGCAAAAGAGCATGGGAAGGTTGGAAACATTGGAAACTGCAAAGACATAGATACCATTGCATTATAGCTTGGAGTTTTACTTCACTTCCTTCGGGAGATTGGATAATGATATACATGATTTAAATTCACTTGAAGCTCATGATATTTTGGCACTATGAAAGACCGAGAGACACTCTCACGCCACTCGTACTGTAAAGTCAAAGATTTCGCAATTTTTTTTTTTGGATCGGAGAGAACTTAGAAAAACAGACTTTCGGGTGCCAGTACTACACACGAACAAGTAAAGAAGTGAGCCAGTGACTAGATTCAGTATGGCGAAAGTTGATAGAGAGTCCCGCAGTCGATGTGGTGCTTGCTTCGCCAGTCCATACCATCATCAATCCTGGGCCTTTAATGTTTCGGCACAGAGTAAGATGTTTGACTGTGAAGGAGGTCGTCGACCTGAGACTGCGAAGACCAAAAATCCAGATAAGAAGCCATAGAGTAGCACGGAGTGACTTGGAAGAACTCCAACGGGGGCGCAGACTCAGCATCTACCACCTCACGCGCGGCTGCATCGCAACACCACCGATGACAGTGCTTCGCACAGGCTCCTTCCAGTCCGGAGGCTTAGTGACCGAGTACTGCAAATAGTTGGCAACCGGCGGCCTATAATGCTCCATGCGACCAGTCTCCTCGTTGTGCAGCAGGGTGCTAGGGTTGTTGAGATGGTCAGGGCGGGTCTTCTCCTGCACGCCCAAGAAGCCACCAGAGATGCGGTCGAGGAAGATGCTGAAGTCGTCCGCCTTGTTGATCTCGCACCTAGCGCCGCGCGACTCGCAGTGAGCCATCAGAGCGGTGGCGGACTTGAAGTACTTGAGACACATGGGACACTTCATGCGGGTGATGCGGTGGTCTTCCATGATGTGTCTCCTCTGCTCTCCGGCGTCGGCGAAGGTCTGTCTGTTGTGGGATTAGTTAATGTTATCGAGGCGAGACACGTCGTGACCACTTACTCGCAGACAAAGGGACAGTAGTACTGGCTGATGGCAACATCGAAGAAGCGATCGGGCGTCCAATCGCTGCTGTCCGGATCCCAGAAACGGGTTCGCATGATGTTAGCACCGTGCTCTTGCTTCATATTTTCATCGTGGGCGACAATGCTGAAATCCTCAGTGACGGGAGTGGGCTTGGCGCCAGGGAAGAGCGCACTGCTGGCCGACTTGCCGTCTCGGGAGCTCCAGACTTTGGACTGAAGGTTCTTTGATGCAGCCGCCGAGGAGACTTGACGAGATGAGCTGCCCTGTGACGAACCTACGGGGAATGTGGCCGCAGTAGATAAGCCAACGGGTGAGTTGACGACCGTAGCAGAGGCCTCCAAGTCCGCAGTCATAGACAGTTGGTCAAGCAAGGAAGATATGTCGGACTTGGTTGGGCCAACGCTGTTCATCTGGGACGGCAGAGGCGGGTATGTGCCGAGATGGACAGGTGTGTCTGGTGGAGTATCAGGCTTGATAGCTTGGAACTTGACGTCTTCAATCTCCTCGTCGTCGAAGATCTGGTCTCCAAGACTAACTCCACCCTCTTGCTCGTCACAGTCAATTGCGGCTTCAAATTTGGCCTGCTTCTGTTCGAAGCGCACCAAGGCCTCGCCACCTTTGAGATACTCAGTGATGAGATGCTTGTGTATCACATGGCCTTGGAACTGGGCTTGAGATATGACGTTGCAGTGTCCAAACTCCAGGTGTTCGATGAGGAGGAAAGCGCAGGGAAACGTCTCATGGCAGCCAATGCAGGTCAGCCTCTGGTTGATCTTGTGATTCTGTCATGGTCAGTAACAGTGTGCTGAGACCTTGTTGCTGACGTACCATCTCAACGTGACGTCTATGTCCAGAAATTGACTTGAACTCATCTCCACAAATTCGACAAGCTTTGTCGTGCTTAAGTGGCGCGAGGATCTTATGGAATGCGAACGCTTCAAAGTCCTCAAAGTCCTCGTCGCACTTGGTGCAGTACTCATGCTCGTCCGAGTTTTTCTTGTGGTTCTTCATCTGCTTCTCGGTGTCGAACGATTCGAAGCAGTCTGGATACGTGCATTTGATGCGGCGCAGCGGTACAAGCTCTGCTGGCATGTTGGGTGGTTGCCAATTGGTCTTCGGGAATTCCGAGCCTGCGTAAGGTGTAATGAATGGTCTTGCCCTTGCTCCTCGCAGTTGGCTATTGCACTTGGGGCGTCAGATTGCTTGAGCGACGCCTCAATATTTCTCGTACTATGGTATTGTCTCTAGCCTTTCGCTAGTCCGGCGAAGCTGGTGGGTGATTGTGAAGTTGACTCCTTGTCAACCGGGCGCGTACTGAGTGCTGCACTCGGCTGGGTGTTCTCGGATATCGAACCAGGAGGGGGTTATCGAGCTGTTGCCGGTAGCCCGAGGGAAGGAGTGTGGTGTTTCGAAAGCGAAGTCTGTGGGTGGATATAAGTAAATAGCCCAGGCAGCGCAGCAAACGGTCTTCGAACCGATTTGGGTGAGGGACGCAAGGTGAAGGTCGAGGCTTGTCGCGGGTGAGAGCGGTCTGTCACCTTGTGGAGGCAGGAGCTGTCCGACGTCAATACTCAACCTCAATACAACAACCTGATAAATGATTGTGGAGCGACGAGAAGCTACATGGCTACTTTACTGTAAGATTAACGGCTCAGATGTATTTTCAACCTTTCGAGTCATCTGATTGGCAGTGTTTTTGTGTGCATTGCTCATCACGATCGTATTCAGCATCAGCAACTCTCACTACATATCTAGAATCGCGAATATGGCAGCCTAGAGCTCTGTTAGTACCCTTCAATTGAAGAGGCGGTAACTCCACATACCACTTGCCCCTCAGCGTAATCTTCGCCCACTCGCCCTTCTCGTCCGTCTCCTTTTCCACCTTGGTGCTAAAACTGATCGCGCTCATGATGCCGTCACCAAACTTCTCATTCAGGATCGCCTTATACGCAGGTCCATAGTTCTGCACAATCTCATACAGCCTGTAAACCAGCGGGTCTTTGGGCGGCATCTCTAGCGACCGACCACGGTCGGGGAAGCCTGAAAGCTGCGACTCGAGTACCTCAACCGGAATGTCCAGGACTTTGGACAGCGCCTTGATATCCTCAGGAGAAGCCATTGCTTGTCCGTAGAAGAGCGCGGCAATGGCAACTTCGTTGCGGCCGACGGCTTGAGCGATTGCTTCGAAGGAGAGATTCTTCTTCTTCTTGGCTTCGAAGAGAGTTAGGGAAGAAAGCGGTAGGCGAGGAGCGATGTCCTCCTAGTGGCGTATTAGTTGCAGTTGAAGACGTTTTGCATATGTCTTACCTGAAGAGTAGCAACGGGGTGCTCAGACATCTTGGGCGAGCTCAAGTGAAGGCCACGTGAAGCTACAGAAGGTTGGAACAACCGAGTTGAAGCAGGTACAATTGCACGAGAGGCCAAACGAGCAGAGAGTGCGACACGAGAGAAGGAAGCCATTGTATAAATATTGCGTGTTAATATACAGCTACCTGGGTAGAAATTGCTCACACCTATGTGTTGTATGCGAATAGATAAGGAAGACGGGAAGCTCAATGCCGATCCAATACAGCTTGAGACGTCATTGAACTCCGCACTTCTTCAAGGGGCCCTTGACCCACAGCGGGAGCGAATGGGAGTGGCTCTGGGCTCTATTTCGATCGATTTGATCAACTCCTCGGCAGCGTGGGCATGCCGGAGCGGCAAGATAGACACGATTGTAAGATGGTGTACGAAGACTAGGTAATGAAGCTCGGATCTATGGCGAAGGTGGGGTAGAACTGCCCCTCCACGATAATATCACAGCGATGCGTCCGTCAAGCTCAATGGCTGGAAAAAGGCATGAGGCTATACAGTATATCTCTCAAAGTCCGCACATATGCTTCGACAAATTAAAATTAGCCATAGCTTCGTGCATCGAAGCCAAGAAGTGCACGCTTCTGAAGACGCTACTTTATCAACCCTAATGGCAAGCTGACATGTACTATGCCCCTGGAAAATCAATGACTTGACGTCAGAAACAAAAATTTCACAATCCATCCCAGTAAGGAAGGGCTGCACGTAAGCATGATAAACGAAAGCACTTGGGCATAGAGGCGCGCGCGTGAAGCGAGGTGCACTACGACTATCATCGAGATCAATGAAAATGGCCATGAAAGAACGCGAACAGAAGCGAGGAGAGTTATCGCGGGAGATCAACGTGAAAGTTCTCCAGCTTGCACTATTGTAGTCTATTGACGTTGTCACCAAGCGCCGCGAACGGAATGCGGAGGATGGTCACGTGACGGCGAGAGCCCATTCTTAATACTGCAAATGCTGTTACTAAAGACTGTGTATGGGTGCAGCTTTACGGCTGGTACTTAGGTATATGCCAGTTGATGCGGTTACACCCCGTTCGTATTGTTACGTAGCGCATGCAGATCTCTTTGATTGGTGAAAGAAAACGCCCAGACCGAGTACCATTTCGGGACCCACCCGAGCACACGTCTTTGGCTTTGTCGAATAGCAAGCCTGGCTAGGCGAACTAGAACAATGGACTTCGAGCCACATTGTCGGTCCTATTCAGACAGTGCTATTTGCGAAAGAAAAGAAGCTCTTGATTGAAGAAAGAACCTTCGAATGTAACAACGAATACACGAAGCATAGCCCTAGTCGCCCACGCCTATGATTCCGAGTGCCTAATAAAGACTGGATTGTGGTATAAATCAAGACATCTGCGTATCAACTGGTCTCTACTTAGTTACTTTTCACATGATGTCTGTTCCCCCAGACATGAACACAAATCAACCAGAACTTTTGTGGACGCCTGAAATAGCACGACGGACCAAAGCACAGGTGTTGCAGGAAGAATGGGGAGTTCCCGATGTATACTCAGTATATGAAAAACGAGCAGAACTCTACGATAGACCCCTTCCGCCCCTGGAGGCTTGGACTAAGTTGAGATCGCGTCCTTTGTCCCTCTTTTACCAGGCGCCTTCTTGTCCACCTATCCCGTCTATGGAAGAAATCCGCAACGTCACCCCAGATAATAGTCTCCATGCGAACAACGGTAACCATCTAGTATCTAAACTCGGGGCTACTGTTGTCAAGCATGGCTGTAGTGCTAGTATCTTGGAAGTAAGTAAGCTAAATATGTTCACACTAGTAGTCTGTTGCACGTAATACTAAAGAAACATCAGGAAGCTGAGAACCTGCTTTTCCTTGCAGAAAAACGCCCTAATCTGCGCATACCCACCGTATTAGCCCTCTGGTCGACTACAGAAGAAGAAGATATTGAAAACCCTGTGTTCTGCCTGATGATGGAATTCATTGAAGGTATACCATTGGGCCACGATGTATTTCAAACACTACCGATCTGGGTACAAGACACTATCTGCGCTAAAGTGTCATCGCAACTTCGTTACCTCCGCGAACTTCCATCTGAGGGATACTACGGACGAGTTCACAAACAGGCGTGGTTATACCCGCCAACAGGCATAAAGTCATTCACATATACATCTCCAGCAACTGTTGGGCCGTACGAAACCTACGAAGATTTCATTTCAGCTATGCGTCGCACTGAGCAAGTGCAGCGGGCTGTAGGCTATAAATCTGCAGAATGGTGGCATGGAGACGAAGAGAGGACGGCTAAGCTCATGGGCATCTTCCCAGACTGGGAGCCCAACGAGCCAAAGTTCACATGGATTGACCCAAAACTTACAAACATGATTGCTCAAAAAATTACAAGAGAAGATGGAAGCGAAGACTGGGAGGTCTTCTTACTCGATTGGGAAGTCTGCGCATGGTACCCTGCTTGGGTCCAAGGGACGCAAATTATAGGACGCAGCGGCGTTTTAACCCGCAACCCTACGGATCCATACAAACCCACATCCTATAGGAAATCAGAAATCACTTCGATGATGAGGAAGGATTTCGATCCTGATATTGACCAGGAGCGCCTGGCTATTATCCGAGAACACCCGGCCTGGAGATTCTACTAGTCGGCTTAGCCTGCAGGTGGCGATGCGATTATCGTTGGTCAAGCAATCTGCTTTGCCTACATCAGATAATGAGTACAAATGTACTGATAAACTATCCGTTGCAAGCGACGGGCCTACATCAATAGGCTTGTTTGCGCTTCAATAAAGAGAACGACGGGGATTCAACTATGTGTCAAGGACTGATTTCGTTCGGCGCTGTCAAGTGCGTTTAGTTTTCTTGCTTGAAGGTTTTTTGTAAAACAGAATTGTCAAAGTAGCTAGATTGGATAATTGTGTTTTTAATGCAGTCACATTCGCTTGTTTAGATCGATACACGTGTCCAATTATTGCACGCAGCTGTCCAGACGTATTCTGTGAGATCCAAGTTAAGTAATTTAGTTAAAATCCATAGAATTCATGGATTTTAGGAGACATAGGAAAAGGTGTGAGTGAGTTAATGCCTTCAGTTTTTCATGCGCTATTTGCTCTTGGTGCCTTAAACAAACTTAAATCTATTCCTACAGAGCAAACAATCCAAACCCCCTCCACTTCCCAGACCCTGGCCCCCAATTTCTGACTGAATCTCTATTGCATGCTGAATGATATCAAGTTTGTGGTCGTAGCTGTCTGAGTCCACCTCTCAATTATCTCACCCCGAAACAACTGCTGTGACCAGCCCCACAACCTGCCCTAGTTGGCCCGGGTCCATTGGCCACCTGCACCACCTGGACCACTGTGATGACTATCGAGAAGCACCAAGAGACTGCTTCGCCAGTTGGTGAAGTTTTGTTCAGGGGATTGATCGTTGGGCATGGGATGAGTATTGCAAATCTGCTCAAATGTCGTGACGTCGCGAAACCATCCGTGTTCCTCAACCGTAAAATCCGCCGAAGGGCCTTCCATGTCGAGGATGCCCGACGTTTGTGCATCATATGAGAAGACTTGGCATATGTGGTCGCTGCTGATACATTTTCTTGACTTGTGGATATAGAGGCGCGTTACTCCGTCGACTTCGTAGCTTCCAGTAGAGACTAGGTGCCCGTTGATGTGCGGATCCGAGACGGTATTTACTGCAGTGGTAGAATTCCCGATGAGGTTGTTTGGTCCTGACATGCCGGTGCTTCGATTCAATCGTTCTCAAAGCAAGATGCGAGAGGCGGTTGTTGATATCAGCCGATGAATTCGTGGTTGCGGTATTCGTTGATGAAAAGAGTATCCTTGACACTTACTGCGCTGCCTGTGGGTGGATTGAAAATGAGCTGGGAAAAGAAACCCGTCTTTTTATGATATAAATCTGATGGTTGTGAGACAGTTTGAAACTACGACAAAGACAAGAGTCAAGCCTACGCAGAGACATCAAACAACCCACGACAAGGCGAGTACTACAACAGCAAACACGCGCTTAGCAGTTGGCGGAAGCGGTTTATTCCAACCTTTGCGCAGATGGAGGGAGGCGGAAGTGATGAACAGGCAGACGCTGAGGCCGACAGAGACAGTGCTTGGGCGTGAGCATCCAGACACGCTGACGAGCATATACTGCCTTGCTTGTCTTCTTGCAAAGCTATGTTGCTACGATGAATCTTTGACCATGTACCATAGTGCCTCTGCGCCTATAAGTCATGAATTCGCGTCTCTTTGTTCTCTTCATGTCGAGGGCGGTAGTATGAGTGTTTTGAGTTCACGGTGGCGGGATAAAGCAGGATCTTTAAGCAGCTCACGAGCCTTGCATTGAGATTGATATGATCATCTCCTCGGCACGTGGGCATACTATTGTATGATGGTCTAGATGGTGTACGGAGACAGATGAACCTCGGATGGGGACGGTGGCTCTCAAGTTGCAGAAAAAGCGAGATTTAGCAGCTTTAGAAATTCTATATGCAGAATAATATTCCTCACCTGGACGTAGATAGCTCTACTTAAGTCTGTCTAAACGAAAGTAAAAAGACTCCCTAGAGGTATTCCCCAGCTTTTTCTGATCATGTTCTTTTCGCTCTTGAACTGTTGTCGCAGTCTGGCTGCATTAGCTCTTCTGCAACTTGAGGGGGTGGGGTAGGATTGCCCCTCCACGATGTCGATAGCAGCACGTCTTTGAGCACAATTGTATCGGACAGGCCTGAGGCTATCCAATTGAACCTCGAATGGATTGCAAAAGCGAGACCCTCACTGCAGGCGCGCGCACGACAGGTCCTGGTACCATGTTGGCAGGTTATTGGGTTAGCTGAAACAGCTCAGCTGGTGGGGCAATGACGCGCATCTCCATCTTCACATGAGCTGTCAGCTCAGCTCCGCAAACAACATCTACGAACACTCATACCGCTCCAGCGAAAGCGAGAGCTAAGCAACTGTCGCAATGGCGCATAATCGCCGCGACGACGACCTGGCCTATGGCGACTACCATGGCCAGCAAGAGGGTCAAGAGGGCGATCGAGGCATGATAGGCGACATGGGTCGGCGCCTGTTTGGGGGCAAGAAAGAGGTACGAAACGAACGCGCCATCCCTCTCTATGTATACCCTGCAAACAGTGCACCCAGTAGAGGCGGCTAGAGTCAAATTGTGGTTGTCCTAGCGTACGGGCCGTTTTGCTTTCGTGGTTCCTTGATTGCACTCAGCCGCCCGCAACCTCGACCTTTTCCTTCTCTCAACAATTTCCAGCTACAGCACCAATCGCATCTAACTCGGTACATTGCAGAATTCCCAGCAAGGTTCATCGTCCCAAGGCGGCAGCATGTCGTTCTTCAACAAGCTGCATGAGCCGTTTCATGGCTTCGTCTCTGATCTCAAAGACTCGCTCTCTGGCAAGGACGAGAACAAACCACAGCAGCAGGGAGCGCCGGCGCAGCCAGGCCAGGAGTACCACAGCCAGCATCGCTTTATGAGCTTTGCGCCAGAGAGACGTGGCAACGAGACCAAGTGGTATGTCGATGGTTGCAGCTACATGTATGCAGTCTCGATTGCCATTGAGCATGCCAGAGAGTCTATATGGATCCTCGACTGGTGGCTGTCACCCGAGCTATACCTGCGTCGCCCACCGGCGAAGAACCAGCAGTACCGATTGGACCGCCTTCTCCATGCTGCGGCTGAGCGTGGTGTCAAGGTCAACATCATCGTGTACAAGGAGGTTACCCAAGCTTTGACTCGTAAGTTGCTGAATCCAGTGCTGCCCGACTATCTCCACTCTCTTTTACCACACACGACGGACAAGTTCACAAAGGGCCTCACCCGAGTGGGGCTGGATGTCATTTTTAAATCGCTTGAAGAGTGGGAAAGAACCGATCCGCTAATAGCTCCGCCCATATCAGTCTCCTCCGCGCATACGAAGCACCACCTCGAAGAACTACACCCCAACATCGGTGTCTTTAGGCACCCTGATCATCTTCCGGATGCGGCGGTACTACAATCCTCCTTCTTCGCGTCCATGAAGAACATGTCCTTCAGTCCGGCGAAGTTGGCGCAGATGCCAGGCGACGGTCTCAAGGCGATATACGGAGCCCACGACGGCACTGTCATGTACTGGGCGCATCACGAGAAGTTGTGCCTTGTCGACGGTCAGATAGCTTTCATGGGTGGCTTGGATTTGTGCTATGGTCGATGGGACACGAACCAGCACGCGATCGCAGACGCACATCCGGGTGACATGGAACGCATTGTTGGATGTGGAAGGTGGGGTAGGGAAGAGCGGGGTAGGGTCGTTCGTTCACTTTTTTTGATGAGGCGTTGCGTTCTATCAAGCACAATAGTTGAAATAAGACCAGACATGATCAAATTGAAGCTATGGCATACAATAGTCGTATATTTCCAATCTAAGCTGAATGCGTCGCAAGCAGCCAAAGCCATAAGTGAAATGTTTTCCACTTGCTTTATTCAGCCAAGTCGTGCTCCTTAACCGCCGTGCTCCGCCTGCGCAGCATGTGTCTATCCACTTCAAAGGTGCGTCTCTTCTCAATCTTCACTGCGGGGATGCGGGTAGTTCAGATCTCTCCCTGTTCCGATGATTAGCGATTGACGTTAACAATAAAGGGCGTAAGCTTACAGTCAGAGGAAAGATCGCGCAGGGATGGCTGGGCACGAAGTTGACCAGGACCGCGTTGACCAGCGAGGTCGCGCAGAGACGGCTGGGCACGAAGTTGACCAGGACCGCGTTGACCAGCGAGGTCGCGCAGAGACGGCTGGGCACGAAGTTGACCAGGACCGCGTTGACCAGCGAGGTCGCGCAGAGACGGCTGGGCACGAAGTTGACCAGGACCGCGTTGACCAGCGAGGTCGCGCAGAGACGGCTGATGACGGAGTTGACCTGAAGCGGGAGTTCGATGCCACCCTAGCATGTCAGCATATCTACAAGTATGTGTGATGGGCGATTTACAATTGTTGGATGCCATGGCTGGCGAGTCTGGAGCGGGTTGGCGGGGCTGGCGGTTCTGAGGTCGTCTGTCTTCTACATTTGCCGAGATGTTAAGCTGAGGTGGTCTTCGGGCCTTGCAATTCATAAGTTAGCAACAGGTGTGCGGTAAGTGACGATGTTATGTACCTTGGTATCGACTTCAACAGCTCCTGACTGAGGAATCTTCCCCGTCTCTTCGTGGCTGTCCTGATCAAGATCTAGGTCCTCCATCATCATCTGGGCGTCTGCGACCTGCTCGTCATGTTCATGCAGAACTTCCTCGATAGCGTCGTCCATGTCGTAATCCTCAGGTTCCTCTTCGCGCAAGACTCCTGCCAGCTCATCTAGTGAAGTGCGGATTTCAGCCATGAAGATATCCACGTCTTTATCCTCACCCTCAGGATGCCAGCGGCGAGTTAACGCCCATAATGCCTCTGCGTCCACAAGGCATGAATTTGCATCGCTCCATTCTCCTAGAGTCGATCCCAATAGTATGAGTGTTTTGATTTGGTGGTAGCGGGGTATAGCAGGATCTTCAAGCAGCTCACGAGCCTTCGCAATACACTCGTCAAGACGGTCAGCATCGTAAAGCGCTTTAGCCTCGTTGAAAGCATCCGTGAATTGGACGTCGATAATGCTCTGGGTCGCCATGCTTTCAGGTATGAGGTGATTGTGGAAGGTTGATTACCAAAAGAAAAAGAGTTGGGAGAGTGCGTGGCAGTGAGTTCGAGGTTGATATTGACGACGCGCCAAGAACACGGGAAGTGAGAGCACGCAAACGCACAATCAGCAAATGCGCAATCAAGCAAACGGACTAGTCGCACAATTCGAATTCAATATTCTGCTTTTCTGAATTGACGTCCAACCTTCCTCGCAGAACAACCACATCCCCAGCAGTCGCATGCTACAATCATAAGTGTACCTGTGGCTTTCGAAATGTCAGCTTCACGAACACCACGCCAAAAGGGCACGCCCAAGCTCAAGAGGTCCAAAGAGAAGGATGAGCGTGACTCTGATTTCGTCGATGCCGCCACCGACGATGGCTCGGAGTCAGATTTCGAAACGAGCCTTCCGACCACAACCAAGACTGCGCGAACGACGAAGACGAAGACCAAGATTGCACCCCAGACCAAGACTAAGACAGAGCCCAAAACAGCTGCCTCCAAGTCTTCTAGCAAAAAGCCCACCGGAGCGCGACCCAGGAAGCGGGTCAAAATATCCGTCGCCGACCCATTGCTAGCCGCCACAGTAGCAGCAAAAATCAGCTTGCAGAAGTTGGAGTTCGAGAATCCCAACATTGACTTGAACGATGACGTAACTGTGTATGGTCAGTTCCTCAAAGCCATCAAAGATTTTGGGCTTCAGTCGCACCCAGGAAAGCCACACGTGTACACTCCCGTATACAATAGTACGAGCACCCACATACTCGACATGCCCCTGTACGATGAAGCCAACCGCTTCTATGTGTTGCTGGAGAGTGAAGTTTCTCTGTACGACCATGCTTTGACTGATGGCAGTTCCTCGAAGTGTTGGCGGCTACAAGCCCAGAACATTCGCGACCCGGGGTCTGAGCCCATCGACTTATTTGTTCAGCCTTCTATTGTGTCTCCTCTGGGTTCTTGTCCGACATGCATAACAAGGAACAACACAGGAGTGCAGTCCGAAGTTATGTGCAGTAGGCAAAATCCATGCTACCACTGCGTCAAACAGAACCTGGGTCCTCAGTGCACTGCGATGCTCGCTCTTGAACGCCAACAAGGACCAAACATCATCACGGAGCTATTCTGCAAAGATCGCAACCTGGTTATCCAACTGGGCAAGATTAAAGTGGATGCCATGAACAGGATGCCAGAGACTCTGCCTGCACCTCAGAGATCGATAGTGGCGTCCTCCGCACACTTTATAATGCATAGCATTTGGATCTTCATTGACATAGCGAGTCTCGTTCGATGGAAGCAATTACACAATCCGACAGTCCATCTCGGTGAACTCAACCTGCGAAGGAACGGAAGAGTCGTGTCAATGTGGAGTGCACAACATTATGGAGCTCCGATGCCTTGGAAGAGAAACCAGAACCAAGTCAAATCAAACATGATCAAAGTCATGTGGACACCTACCATCTACCCCTACTCTGGCCCAACCCACACTTCGAACCCATCCAAAACCATACCCTTGCTCATATCAGCGGTTCAGAAGATGGATGCGCAGAAAGTGGCAGCATGCACAGACCTCCGCACCTACGCCATGTTCGGTACACCCGATGACACCATCACGACAGATTTAGGAAAGGAGGCTGTGCGCATCGGTCAAGAAATCGCGTATCAGCTTGTTGGTCACATAGGATCGCATCCGGCTCTCCGCGCTGTCATCGATAACAAGAAGAAGTCTTTCCAAGCATCTGGCGATATGCATGCATACCGAGGACCAAAGAAGGGAAATGGTCCTTACAACGGGGTTCGAATATGGGGTTTTCCATACAAAAATGTCTGGGGCGTCATCCAAATCCGTCCAACCCTGAAAGTGATGGAGGGTTTGAGTGACGAAGTCAACCACACTTGGGCCCTTCGCACCCTCATCGACGACAAGGTATGTCTTGCATACATCATGCAATCATCACTGGTGGCACTCGCACAGGGCCATGATCTTGTCAATGTGGTATTCTCGGCTTTCTTAGCGGCTGAGTACATCGAAACTGGCGTCCTTACGAGGGACGATATTCTCGACAGCTACTGCGCTTGCGAGGATGAGGCCATGCGTGCTACTACGGACCATCATTGCATGTGGTGCTTTGCCATAGCCACATGTTCACAGACCGCCAGGAAGATTGTTGACGGGAGTGTCCTCGTGGTTTGTCAACAATGCATCGGGCAATCAGACACTGTCCAGATTTTCAGGCCGCATGACTTTCTAGTTCGCATTGCTTCTAACTGTCGCAGTCATCTCGAGAAAGAGAAAAAGTATGGGATGGTGCATACTTGGACCTCCACAGAATTGGTGAAGGCTATGCAAGACAAATTTATTACGCCAGGGAACTCAGATGAGTGGAAGGACGGCTACTCTGGAGTTATGATTCCTTTCAAGGCCCAGACACATGATCCGACGTCGAAGTTGTACAGGTTCGGTGCTCGAAAACATCCGCATGGTATTTCGATTGAGAAGCCTCACCCTTTATGGGTCGATGATGATGGCAACAAGTCAATGCATGGCCCGGAGAATTGCATCTTCACCAAGGATTGCATCAATCGTCTGAAGGGTACTTTCGGGCCCTCTATCCTTCCACTGCTCAAGAAATCCCTGCAGCTCAAGAAGCGTTTCGATGCGGACCCAGCGTGTCGACGGTACATGCCAGATGTTGTAGAAGAATGGAATGTCATCGAGCGTGTAAGTTGCTCTTCTTACTCTGTTGTCTCAGTCATGATGCTAATGATCGCAGGCCTACGATAACCAGAGAATGATCAGCATGCTGAATGACTTAAGCATCCGCGCGCGCATAGAATCGAAAATGCCTGATGATCGACTTCGCCAGGTGATAGCAATGGAGAGGAGCGGGATGTGGGATGGCAATCTCTTGCCGTCGCCTGACAGACTCCGAAGAGCATTCATCATGAGGGGTGATCGGTTTGCGAGCTTTCCAGCTACGTTTCGTCAGTCTTATCCAATGTGGACGAAAGAGGAGTGTGAGATCATACTCGGTTGTATCTCACAGATCCAGAATGATCGATCAACCGACGGCATGAATCGCCACAATCTTGTTCTACCTCGACTTGGCAAGAACAAGATCCCCTGGCCGTGGCGAGAAGACGGCTGTCCAGAAGACGCTGACATGGGTTTATTGTTCCGAGAATTTGCTGGGCGACTCCACACGATGGCAACTCTTTGCAACAGAAAACATACGACAAATGAATCTCCAGCCACTCTATTCATAGAGACTATTGTTCAATGGTTCGAAAAAGGTGGGAAATGCCATATCTTTGGGTTCGTCATGACCCCCTTCATTGGACACCCGACCAACTACTCATTCGGACGCGGTCGTGTGCAACACATGCCGGATGGTAAATTGCGCTATATCCAAGCCGGTGAACCAATGAAGACTGGATGCAAGACTCTGCTGCCGAAAGACATGGTCACTGATTACGATATCTCGCGACGCACTATTTCAGTCGAGTCATGGAGGGCCAACACACTGGAATTTTGTTATGAGAATAGCGAAGTTCTGATGGACCTTCTAGAAAAGGCTGTTCTCGATCTACAAGACGAATGTGCATGGTACGGACCAGTTGGCGGCAAGGACGATTATCAATACGTACCCATGCCCAAGACCAAGAGCAAGGTCAAGTGGGCGGCAGCCATGATGCAGAACAGTGTTGGTGTCGAACTCACTGCTCCCGATACCTCGGAACACGAGCTTGATGAAGAAGAAGATGAAGAGGTCGTCACGCTTTCGGAAAACCACGCACTAGTCCGTGCCGTTCAAGAAACAGGAGATATCAAGCCACAAGACGAAGCTTCAATGTCGACGACATCAACGCCTGGCGAGGGAGTCGAAGGAATGTTCGCCAATGATGTTAATATCATCTCTGAGATGAACGTCGATCCTGAGATCAAAAAACAGTTCACAGATATGCTGAATCGATACAAAACTGCGATGCACAAAAGCACGGATTCCGGCATTTCATCTTCTCGCCAGATTGCAGAGGATGCGCATGTTACTTCCAGCTCCAGAGAAGATCAAGTGGAAACTTCACGTCGACAAGGAATGCTCGAAGGCAAGTACGAAGTCTACTCTGACATATACTCGCGTGATCCCGAAGGCCTTGGTGAAAAAGTGGCCCACTGCTTGGAGAACATGAAAATTGCAGCGGAAGATGGAGATGTCGGCGGCTTCAAGAAGGCTGAAGAGATGTTCAAGTACCAGTTGCCACTCATGTTTCCTTGAAAAGCATCAGCTAGTTGTAGATGAGTGTTTGCTACTCTTGCAAGTGTATACACATGCTTTATGTATCGCAAACTGGTCCATGTCTTCAATGAACTGGAGGAGTTGTTCTTGAGGTGCGCTCTCAGAGTATTACAATGCAGAATCAAGATCATTGACAAAGAAAATTGACCTCGTATCTGTGACCTTCGTACATCACGACTTCCCGAGTAGCAACCGTGTTTACTTAATGCTTTCCCTTCTCTCTTATCCGCCGTCAGCTGACTGTGTGGCTGTTATCTCATAATGGCTCGATGCCGAGCAGATGCTCTTCCCTGCTGTATTATCCGCCGTCAGCTGACTGTGGGGCTGTTATCTCATAATAGCTCAATGCTGAGCAGATGCTCTTCCCTGCTGTATTATCCGCCATCAGCTGACTGTGGGGCTGTTAGTTGGATTTGCTCGATGCTGAGCAGATGCTCTTCCCTGCTGTATTATCCGCCATCAGCTGACTGTGGGGCTGTTAGTTGGATTTGCTCGATGCTGAGCAGATGTTCTTCTCTGCTGTATTATCCGCCGTGTGCTCAGTGTGCAGCTGTCATTTTGTATTTGCTCGATGCCGAGCAGATGTTCTTCCCTGCTGTATTATCCGCCGTGTGCTCAGCGTGCGGCTGTTCTCTTATACTTGCTCGATGCTGAGACTAGTGTTTTCTTCTTTCAAGATCCGCTGTGAGCATGCTACCGAGCTGTAAATATATGCCTACTTGAAAGCAAACTCATGGTATGTCAATTCCGATGTTCGGCGTAGGGTTGGGATCGAGCCTTCCCATAATGTCTTCAGAATGCACGCGTGTGCCCCGCTCATCGACAGTTCCGCCAGAGATACGAATCGTGGCTGAAGAATAGAGCGGGAGATAACCTGTCTCTGATGTTAGGGAAATGCTTCGGTGCTTACAATATCAGCTGCTCGGAGGTCGGAAGGGCGGAAGGATAGTTTGCTCTTTTTGCCAGGACGTGCTTGCGTGCTTTTACTATCAGCCACTGAGAACTCGTGAGGCTGGAATATAGATAGAATATTGATGACACGAGGATAACAGATTTGACTATACAACCGCCAGAGGCTCACGGCATGGCGGAATGAAAGCCAAATCTTTGAATGAGTGTGGCCATCGATGAAGAGTGAATAGTATTCTCACTGGATTTGTTTTTTCAGCTGAAGCTATATTTTGGAAATATCACTCGACGATCTTCGCCTGTGTGCGTAGCCCGAATCTTTTCGTTGTCTCTCAATGCCTGAGTTTTGGTCTGCCAGTCTTCACTCAAATCCACTGGGTCGATGATTTCTGGCGGATATGGAACACGCAAATCTTAGTTTCGATTCCATGTATGCTGTGTTCTAGCGACTTCCATCTCTGCCACGATCACATCCTCTAGCGGGAGATAATATCTCTTGCCGTGGATATTTCTTTGTATCAAAATGCGCAGGGTGAGCTCATGTCCGCCGATAGCTTGATGAGCAGCTGATGAAATGTTTGTCCTGCCCAACAATACCTTCCTCCTATCTCTCATTCTCTTCTTTTTTGTCTTCTTGGTTTACAGATTCGCACCGTCACTTTCCCGCCGAGCATCAGGACTTCGGCGGAACAAAACACCATTCATGCAGTATATTTGAGCTGTGGTGTGTCTTCTGTGCGCCACTGAGTTTGGTATAGTATAGGCAGACCTTTCCTACTATCCATCCTCTTCTGTTAAATAAAAAGATGCTGGCTCGCCAATTGCCGCCGATATTATTTTGTCTGGCTGAACATCGACGTTCTAGGAGTCCGTTTCGCCGATTTTGGTAATGCGTCTGAAATGGCGCGACCCCGCCAGTGCTCTCCAGGCTGGCGGAGCGCATTCCACCTGAATGTCTGGTTGATGGACCTCTTCGATGGCAGCAACTTCCTACAATCCGCCGTAGGCCCACACTGTGGCTGGGCACTGATTTGAGCAGTGTCCGCCACTACATTCTGTTGGCTGACCTTATGGTTCGCTCGACAAATATATTCGGGCTACAGCGCGGTCGCACCTACATAGATTCCGCCAGAGAATCACTTGGTAGCTGGAAACACGGTAGCTACTGCTCAAGATGTTGAAGTGTTATGATACACATGCCTTGCTGCATTTCCGCCAGTGGGTAGTACATTGGCTGAAACAAAGCTGCAAGTAGCATATGCTGTAAAGCTTGAGGATAAGTAAATAACCTGAATTCCATTCAGCTGTATGTTGTCCGGCTGTATGCTATCTTCACATTTGTCCTACTTAAGATATCCTAGCAAAGTCATTCCCGCCAACGACTCTGCTTATGGCTGAGGCATGGTTGCTCAAAGATTTGCGCAGTGTAATTCCCTGTGGAATTTATGTGCAAACATAAGGTCTCCCAGCTGGTGCTTCGCGCAAGTGCCAGAAAGGTGCTTGGTCCGAAAGATCCGCCATCCTACCCATACTCAGCGGTAATCCAATGACCAGATGAGTGCAAGGGTAAGATCAACAAATCGTGAGCTTCACCCGGAATGAACTTACTGGTGATATTCCGGTGTAAGCGGTGAAGATAGCGAGCATTGTGTGTATGCTTACTGAAGAACGTGAAGGCATCTTTTGGTCCTTCACTTCTGGTGGGCTTCCGCTTACATTCGACCTGGTGGCTGAATTTGACACACGTGAAAGTATAGGTATGCACGACATGTCACAGGTGTGCATCGAATTCGGTAATACAGACCTTCCCCGCCAGTTCTCACCATGGAACCGGAAGAATAGTCGAAGTAAATTTGATAGAGAGTTTCAATGAAGCAGGGTAAACAGAGAACAACAAACAGCTGGTCTTGCACTGCGAGGCTGAGCCCACTTCCGAAAGATTCCCGTGTTTACGACAAAATATGAGCAGATGAAATCCGCAGCGCCGATGATGTTCAGCGGATATGGCAAATCGATTTGTTCCATGGTGTATGCTTCGAGAATATATATGACTGCAAGGTCAGTTCAGAAGCCGCCGGTTTTGAACCGTTTGGCGGAAGTGGTCGAGTGCAGAGTATGCTTTCATATTGGCCACGTGTCCATGAAATGATCTGCTTTCCCGTCATCTTAGCGGAACTCGAAACCACATTTACATTCCTGCCGCCAAGATAGAGGTGTAGGACTCATATGCGCATCCGCCGACGCACTTGGGCGAGGCGGGTCTCGAGGTCCCTGCGAAGACTGTTGTGACACACTCAGATCCCTATTTATGCTATTGTTCCCGCTGCCTGTGAACCACGTAGCGGATTTTAAAAGGGCGCAACAGTGTCAGTTCAATCTCGATAGCGTTGGCCTGCTGTAATGGTACAACAAGAAGAAATTGACTGAATTACGAAAGTTAATATCGTGATCCTGCTCCGCCGCCATAAAGCTACATGGCTTTTCTGTCCTAAACCTAATGGTTCAAGATGGCATGAAGAAGCCGGAACTGTGAGAGTTCTGAAATCTCAATATCCGCGGCCATGAGTTTCAATGGCTGTTATGCACGTTCTTTTATCATGCAAAGGGTATCTCAGTATACCTGGGGATACACGACAAGTCCGCCGACTCGGTCGGTGTCGGCTGATGTAAGCACTAATTAGGTCACTTTTGCAGGTTGCAAACTGTGCCTGCTTTTTTGACACTGTATACTTGGACCGAACCGAAGAAGCCGCCGCCTTGAAGGGGTGTGGCGGACACGACTCTAAGACTGTCAATAAGTCAGACATCTTAAAAGTGTGAAGACTCATATGTGATGGAACATCTCACCCGCCACTTAGGTCAGGTACGGCGGAGCCTCTGGGGGAAGGAATGTCATTAACAGTCACAAATTGGACAATAGGATGCGACCGGACTTTTTCGGTCCGCTGTTCCGAGGTTTGCTGGCGGGTACCATTCGAACTTGCCCTTGTCGTTATTAGTAGCAATAATGCAAACTCAGATATGACAGAATATCGTATACCCGCCACTCATGAGGATTGCGGCGAGACTCTCGACAGCACAATATGTGGCATGTGGACAAGAATGAAAATCATGGCATGACTCAAGTGAAACAAATTCTCTCACCACCATTCGGCTGGCGGTGAGCTCCGAGACAAGGTTCAGACATGACGTCCGGTGACTGGAACTGTGAAGTATATAGAATGTTGTGTAGCACTAGACATCCGCAACTCTCAATGTACACTGGCGGATATGTAGCTGATAACTGAAATACCTGGAATGCTGGATAGCGTAACATCCCGCCGTTCCTTATGTACGATGGCGGATATGTAGCTGATAATTAAAATACCTGGAATGCTGGATAGCGTAACATCCCGCCGTCCCTCATGTACGATGGCGGATATATAGCTGATAATTGAAATACCTGGAATGCTAGATAGCGTAGCATTCCGCCGTTCTTCATGTACGATGGCGGATATATAGTGGAATGTTCAGAGTACCTGTAGGCGACATAGAATGGGATTCCGCCATTGCTTCAGTAAGGCGGCGGATTCATGGTAGATTCAATGAAGTATGGGGAATGCTATACATATAAGGAGCCGCCGCTTGTAACGTACGCTGGCGGATGTGCGGTAGAATTTATGGAGTGCCTAGAAGGTTATGCAGAGTGAATTTCCGCCGCTCCTTGCGTATAGTGGCGGGTTTGTAATAGGACCTCTGAAGTATTTAGAATGCTGTGTTTATGAGGAGCCGCCGCTTGTAATGTACGCTGGCGGATATGCGGTAGAATTTATGGAGTGCCTAGAAGGTTATGCAGAGTGAATTCCCGCCGCTCCTTGCGTATAGTGGCGGGTTCGTAATAGGACCTCTGAAGTATTTGGAATGCTGTGTTCATGAAAAACCGCTGCTTTCGTCACGCGGCAGCGGGTTCATGACGAAATCTATAAAGGACCTAGAAGGCTATGCAGAGTGAATTCCCGCCGCTCCTCATCTACAATGGCGGGTTCTTAATGGGGTTCCTGAATTATCTGGGATGCTTTGTGTAAATAGAGAACCGCCAATTCTTGTGTATAGTGGCGGATGTTTAATAGTGATTGTGACGTTTATGGGATGCTGGGTGGGGCAGGAAATCCGCTGCTCCTTACGTACGGTAGCGGATCCATGTCGGCAAAATGTAGCCTTGCAGCTTCGTCTACGAATGAAATACATGAATAAAAGGAACTGGATGTCGTACCGGTAAGAAGATACCTCTCCGCCACTAGGGCTCGCTGTGGCGGAAATGGGAAGACGTCTGAGACATATTATTGAGCGGTGTTGAACTTCTTCAATACTTCTTCAATGGTCGGCGCTTCCGATTGTACACTGTCAGATTTATGGATATATGGTCATTCCCGCCGCGTTGAGGAGACAAGTATGTTGTTGCAAGACACACATAATGCGATGGTCCAGAAGAACGCCAAATCTCTACTAGGACGGGGCAATGCATTCCCGCTTTAGCATGGAAAGCGAGATGGAATAGCAAGATGTTGTTGGTGTATCCGAGTATGTAGGTGGGCTGTCAAATGTTAAGACAGCACTCCATTCCCGCCAAATCTCATTCTCATGGCGGAGGTTGAAGCTACCATAAGTTGAGATAGCGACACGCAAGAGAAATCGATTTTTATGAGAGTCAATTCCGAAGACGTGTCCAAAGAAGAAGAAATGATTGCTGGTGACCTGTGGGAACGGCAGTAAGATATCACCTAGATAGAACAGATGTGTACATATAATACAGATTTTCATTTTTTTTATAGTTTGTGTTTATGATAAGTAGTCACTCTTGTTGCCGCACCATAAGGGCATGAAGAGGGAGTGTACAAGAATTGCATCGGGAATTCTCATTGCCAGATGTTACTTTCATGCTGATGTCTGAGCAATGCAAAGAAAAGACCCAGGCAGGCAGAACGACAGAATGTTCCACCTATGCTGATGTCCATAAATGCAAATAAGATATCCAACTAAACAGAAAAGAAAATGTGCCCAATGATGCTGATGTCCAGGAAGTCCAGAGCAAGATCTCAAGCAGGTAGAAAGTCAGAATGTCGCTATGGTGTCCAGATGCCAGTCCATGGGTCTCAGCTATGGACTTCCCGGCCTGCTGCAATGTTGAAGAAGTGTTCCAGATGTGCAAATGATTACTCGGAGTCAGAATACTTCGATTCATGAATGATTGCGTACATGTCGGGTTGAGGTTCGAGCTTGACCCTGGTGTTCTTACCCCCCGGGCTGGCGCTTGCCCCTCGCTTTCGAGGAGTGACTGTTCCCTCAAGTGACAGTCCAAGGTCAACAGGCGTGTCTTCTTTGCTCTTCTTCGCTCGCTTGGCGGCCGATTCCTTCCTCCGACTGCCCGGCACTGTGCCTCCTAGATGCAGGACGAGCCGCTCCAGGCTGGTACAGCTCCGGAACTCTTCCACATCTTCTCTGGTGAACCAATCTTTATGAGTGTCGAATGCAGATTCCAGGATGTTTCCATCTTTGCCAAGGCGCTCGACAGCTTTGAGCATCTTGGCTAGAAGAAACTCGACTTCATTATCTGCAAAGCCGGCAAAATCCCACACTTCATGCATTCGCACAGCATGGAATTCCGCCAAAGTCTTAGGTTTCTGCCCATCCCACTCGTTGAGGATCTTGTTCTTTTTCTTTGGTAATTCAAACGCCCGTGAATGCACCTCGAATGCCATTTTGTACTTGACTTTGTTTTTGTCATCTTTCAGGAGCCAGCGATCAAAACTGTTGAGCTTCAATGTTCTCAAAGTGCCTTTGCGGTATGCCTCACTGATGTGCCGTGGTGTTCCAATGTTCGCGCGTGTGTATGTCGTGCCAGATTCCCAGACTTGTTTGCCATACACATGGAGCTTGCCGACGTTGTTCTTCGGCGCAGCAAGTTTCATCGCAGTGTCCAATACATCGCCGTTGTCGTTGATGCTCCATCCCCTCCGCAGTGTGTAGTATCGACGGCCAGGCGGGATGTAAATGTCGATTGTGACGAACTTGTTGCCGTGTTGACACTCATTACAATTCCCCACATCATGGTATGCGATCACCAGCCATCCTGTGCCATGGCATGTTGTACAATACTTGGCCGCGTTTTGCTTGTAGTACTCCTTGAGCGTGCCTTCTTCCATTTCAGTAATGAAGACGGCATCAGGCGGGATGATCCACCCTTCAGACTCCCAGTGTTGCTGACCCCAGAATGATCTGTGTGTTCGCACGATGTCGTCCTCTGTCGCCTCAAGATAAATGACGACCCCATTCTTGGGGTTCTCTCGCCATGTCTGTTTCGGGTTTTGGTCCTTCTTTGCCTTCGTTGAAGCCTTCGTACTGATGAGATTCTGATCGACTGGCCTTTTGCCTTTGGCTTTCGAGGTCGATATCGTATCTTCCTCTGGCTCAGCGTGGCCATGCACTGGTTTTCGGTCTGGCAAATCTGAGAATACATGCCATTGCTTCTTGCGATCGGCGGGCAAATGTGCATGCCTGTTCTCAGTGTCCTCTTCTTCGTAAAGGCGACGCAACTTGTCATGAAAGTTGGAAGGGCCAAAATTATTCCACTGGAGGGAATATTCGATCAAGTGCGCCGGGATGTTGTAGAAAGGATGTTTCTTGTCTGTGATGAGCTCACCAAGGGAGGAAAGCTTTGTGCAGATGTCCTTGCCAACTTCGCGTAGAGATTCAGCAACTTCTTCGGGATCTTTCCAGTCTGGCGGGTTAGGATCGAAAGACTGGCCACCGAATTGAATGAACTCAGGTTGCCGCCGTACCGGGACCAGGAGAATATGACGAATCGCTGCACCGATGTATGACTCGACTCGGAACAATGCATCATCGAACTGGAGCCCAACCTGTTTCTTCATCCCGCTCAGCCACTTGCTTTTCTCGTTTTCGATGTATTGCTGTATCGCAGCCGCCTGCTCTGCCTCGTACCGTGTCTCGCCGATGATGATGTGACCAGCTTCTGCATCACTAGCAGCTGGATGTGGCTCGGCACTCGCGTTCGTTGTTTCGGTAATATTGGGCTGGCTGGTACTGCTCGGACGAACCATCTCGATCTGAGGCTTGACTTTGGGAGTACTCGGTGTCGCAGTCGTAGTAGTAGTGGGTGTAGGTCTGGCTGCGGCCACTTGTTCAGCGTCAACTGGCGGGGCCATTGCTGCGCTTGTCATGTTCGCTGTCGGATCTGCCATGATCTCAGATGTCCGCGAAGGCTGCAAATCTCGGTTCTTGATGGTGTTGTTGCAGTATCGATAGTCGGCGTGATGGGGATGTTTGATTGTGAGTGGAGAGGAGGAAAGATCGTGGCTTTGAACCGTGTGACATTAAATATGCTGTCTGCACTGAGAGCTCAGGTGAGAGAATCTGAAGCGCGCGACACTGTAATTACTCGAGAGCTAAAGTAATAGAAAGCGCGGCTTTGGTGGCGAGGGCGAGAGTGGCGAGCGTGGTCTGTTTGGCCGCAGTGGTGGCTTGCGACAAAAGTTATTCGAGCGTGCCAACCAAGAGTATCATGAACATGTCGGACATGGTCAGGGCGGCGACTACCAGCAACATGCTGAGCACGCTGCTCAGCGAGGTGGTGTGGACTGTCAGATCACTCGCAGCTCTGCGAAGTGGAGCCACAACATCAACACAGAGGTATGTACCATCGACCCCACAAAGTCGCGAGCTTGAAGTGCTCAACAAGGCTTCCCGGGATGCGTTTTGTTCGAACACCACTGACGTCTCCAGCACTCCATCCAAAATGCATACTGCGAGATCATCAAGAACAGCCAGCACTTCATCTACATCGAAAACCAGTTCTTCATCACCGCTACCGGAGACCAACAGAAGCCAATCAGGAACCAAATTGGCGCGGCTATGGTCGAGCGCATTGTTCGTGCTGCTCGTAATGGCGAAAAGTACAAGATGATCATCATGATCCCGTCTGTCCCTGCCTTTGCGGGTGACCTGAAGGCCGACGATGCACTGGGTACTAGGGCAATCATGGAGTTCCAGTACGATTCGATCAACCGTGGTGGTCACTCCATCTACGAAGAAATCGCCAGGGCTGGTGTCAACCCGATGGACTACATCCGCTTCTACAACCTACGAAGCTACGATCGCATCAACTCGAGTAACGTTATGCGTCAAGCAGAACAAGCCAGCGGTGTATCATACAACAAGGCAAGCGAGGGCTTCGACGCGACGCACGACGCTTCCCGCGACTACCAGGCATACCGCCCACCTCCAACCGCTGAGTACGGCGTGTACGAGATGGACGGCTCCACACCGGCTAGTCGTCCTCAAGAGCAAGGTAAGCAGGAAGACTACCAACGCTACCAGCAAGAAGCCGCGAAGATTGGCAGTCACCAGGGCTTGGGAAGTGGTCGCTGGGATTCTGTCAGCGAGTGCTACATGCTCAACGGTGAGGACATCCGCAACGTTCCTTGGGAGGGTGGCAATGTCAGCGAGATGGATGCCTTTGTGTCCGAGGAGCTTTATATCCACAGCAAGCTCCTAATCGCCGACGACCAAATCGTCATCTGCGGCTCTGCCAACCTCAACGATCGCTCGCAACTCGGAGACCACGACTCGGAAATCGCCATCATCATCCAGGACCCCGAGCCCATCGAATCCACCATGGACGGCCGCCCCTTCCGTGCCTCCAAATTCGCCACCTCCCTCCGCCGCGAAATCTTCCGCAAGCATCTCGGCCTCCTCAAGCCGCAGGACATGGAGCGCCCGGACCCCAACTACGAGCCCGTCGGCATCCCCAACATCTACGACTGGGGCTCCAACGAAGACCGCCAGGTCGCCGACCCTCTCTCGGACGACTTCCTCAATCTCTGGAACTGGCGCGCGCGCACAAACACTGAGGCGTTTGCCAAGGTGTTCCACCCTGTGCCCGACGACAGAGTCAAGAACTGGAAGGAGTATGATGAGTACTACTCGCGCTTCTTCGCGCAGGATGCCAAGGATAAGAACAATGTGAAGCCGAGCTTGTACAAGTGGGGCCACGTTGTGGCAGAGAACTTTGCGCAGGGGGAGCAGGGGATTAGGGAGGTGAAGGAGGTGTTGAGCCAGATCAAGGGCACGCTCGTGGAGATGCCGTTGCTGTTCTTGAAGGAGGAGGATATTGCGAAGGAAGGGGTGGGGTTGAATGCGCTTACGGAGGAGCTGTATACTTAAGCTGGGTTAGGGGGGGTGGTTGGAAAGGGAAAATCGTAAATGAATGTGCGACTTCATATTGGATCTTGGATGGAAATGTCAAGGTTTGCTTGGGAGGCTAGTTCGCACACTGCTGTGATCACGCCATGTAGCACGCAATCATCGAACGTGTACTGTACTGTACAGCAAGATCGATTACTTGTTCTTGCAACGCCTGGTGCAAACGTGGGAATCAGAACAAATCGTACTCCTCACTCTTTTCGGACATGTGAGCAGTTCACGATCACACAGCTTGATCCGATCCCAAAACAGGAAAGGAATTTTTGAATTGAATAATCTGTAACCTCGGCAGGCGCGCGCAAGCCATGCACCATGCAAGAAATGCTCTTGAGTCTAATATGAAACCTCCCAAGTGGAAACTCCGGGCTGATGGAAATGCTACCAGCGTAATTGTGGACAAGGGAATCAAGGAAAAGTAATGGTCGTGGGTGGGAGTAATATATACAGTTGGTGGAAGTGAAGTGAAGAGAAGTGAAGGGAAGAGTTTGGCATGTGACAGTCTCGGGAGCTTATCGCGGGTGCCAGTAGTCGAAGAGCGCGTTTGACTCGTGCTTCGAAAAAGCGCTTTGTACAGCACTTTAACTTTGGCGCGACGAAATTCTTCCGGTAAATGAGTGGTAAGTGGCACAGTCGTGGGAAGTGATGTGGGAGTGATGTGATCCCCTGTCCCCACATGCCAGAACCACATCGGCAAGTATCGCGAGCGCCGCGGCACCCATTCGCGGTAATCCGAAAATCGCAGCCAAACAAACGACGGGGATTGTTTACAACTCCATCTCGCCAATGTCCCGCATGACACACGCCATCTGCGCGCGCTTCGCCGCCTCGTTCAGCAGCGCCATCTGGCTCAGGTAATTCGTCGTCTCGGCGGCCGTCTGGCCCGCACCCTCACGATTCGGGCGGTACTCGAAGCTGGGATGGCGCTGGGGCTGGTGGCGCGGCTGCGAGGTTTGCGCGAGACATGCTGCCGTAGATGTGTTGCTGGGGGCCGGTGGAGGGCGAGTTGAGCGGCGCTGAGGAGGCGGATGTCGACGAGGATATGCTGCTGTAGCTGGAGGTGTGGGAGGAATTGCTCGTCTGGAGAGGAGCGTAGGCTGGGCGCGCGGTGGTTTGGGAGTTGCGGGGAGTCGACATGGTAAGAGTTTGTGGTGTTTGTTTGCCGTGGGAAGTGGAGTCGTCTGGGGAAGGTAGATGGAATGGCGGATGGGTAATGTAGTAGCAGCAAACACTTGAGATCACAGGGGAGGCGTGTTGGTTTTTACAGTTTACAGTAGGGTCGAGGTAGTCGCAGGTTAAAGTACCGTTAGATGTGGAGTAGTGAGTGCCAGGTGGGTACTGATTGGCAAGAGCGAATGGAGAATATTTCAATATCCTTACGGCAGGGAATGCGCAGACTCTTCCAGCTCCCCGTTGATTGCGTTGGACCAGGTAATTTCGACAATCGCAGAAAAACGGCTGAAAGCAGGAAAGAGGGGGAACAGCAGGCAAGCACGCAAGTAACAGGCCAGAGGGTGATACAAGCACAATCGGTTCTGCCAGATGTCTATGCCGAGGCTTTGCCTGATTTAAGGCAGATTGTGTAGAAGAAGGTGAGATCGGTGCGTCATTCGCCGGGAATTTTACCGAAGAAACCGTCTCGTCTCGAGACTGCGCGACGCCGTCTAGCCTGATTTAGGCGCAACATTGAAGCGTCGACGGGCGGCTATACATAATAACCTGGAGTCGTGGAGAAGCGTGCTACAAATAATATGCCCGTACGTCCCAGCGCCGTGCTCCTGCTTGCTTCGCTCGCGACTGACGCGCACAGCTCATCCTCATCAGCGGCTACCCCTCGGCGGGGAAAACAACCAGGGCGCTGCAACTGAAGGAACATTTCGAGTCTACCATTGCGAACGCAAGCGCCGATGCACGTGTCAGTCGACTCAAAGTACACCTTATCAACGACCAGACCCTCGGGGTATCTCGAAACGTCTACCACACAGCCAAAGCCGAGAAAGATGCGCGCGCGGAGGAATATTCAGCCGTGAAGAGAGTGCTGTCGCGCGATGACATCGTCATCGCCGATGGCATGAACTACATCAAGGGCTTCCGGTACCAACTGTACTGTGAAGCCAAGGCGCTGCAGACCCCCAGCTGCGTGGTCAGTACCCACGCTTCCTCGAAACAGGGCATCGGAGACTGACAGTCCAAGAGTTGCATGTAGGGACGCCGCCCGATCGATGTCGCGAAAACAACAAGAAGCTGCTGGCCGACAAGGACACGGATGGAGGGTATGACGAGGAAGACTTCGAGAACCTCATCTTCAGGTATGAGGAGCCCAATGGCATGACGAGGTGGGACAGTCCGCTGTTCATCGTGGTCGAAGAAGATGCCACGCCGCCATGTGAGCAGATATGGGAAGCCATGGTCGGCAGCGATGGCAAGATGAAGACGGTGAAGCCGAATATGGCGACAGTGTTGGTACGTACCTCTTCCCGTAAATCCCCAAATGTCCTCTAACAGCAATAGAAACCCGCGACCGAGCAAAACTACCTCTACGAACTCGACAAGACGACGTCCGACATCCTCGCGCAAATCATGACCTACCAAAAAGATCACGAGGGAGAAGGAGGAGGCGACATCACAGTCCCAGACGTCAAGACGCCCATCGAGCTCCCAGCCACACCCATGACGCTGCCCCAATTGCAGCGCATACGCCGCCAATTCATCGCCATGAACCGCCAACACAGCCTCTCCAAGGCACGGGTCAAGGAGGTCTTCGTCGACTACCTCAACTCGGAGTTCCTACGCTAGAGCACCACGATAGCCGCCACCAAATGCATGCCTGTGCCGGACAAGCGCTGGATCCTTGTGTCCAGCTCGCACGCCGGACGTATCCTTCCCCTCCACCGGACGCGAGCACGGATACCAACGGGGATCTTCCAAAGCTTAGAGGAGCCGCAAAATACAGCACCTGCATCCCTGGAACATAGACAGGCATCTCCCCCATCGCAGAGTTCCGATTTCGCCCGCATACCAGCTTTATACCCCATGGGGTCGAACAACATGGCGTGAGCTTACTTCACCCCGCACTTCAAACTCGATATTCAGCTTCATGCACCCCACGATCGAGCCTGTAAGCAATTGGCCGCACTTCGACACCTCACTTGCGGATCCGAACGTGTATACTCGCGATTCACGGCGCAGGCGCTAAAAAAGCATGATTCGAAAAGGGTGGTATATTTGCCCGTCTGATTGGCACGGCGCTGTAGCTTGATACCCAAACGATCACCACTCAGCCGTCCCTTTTCAGCTGCAATGACGCTTCTTCGGTGACTATCAAGCTTCCAGTGACGTTGAACAGCATGGGGCACACGACACTTGTCGGCACTTTTGATCTTCGCAACAGGGCTTAGATGGATCGTGATGTATGATTTACAGTAACTTACCATGCCTCCTGATCGTCCCATGTCCATGCCATCACCGATCCTTCAGCCACATTACATGTCTTTGTAACGACGCCGGTAATCTCCACAATCACCCCCGCTTATCCACGCCACGTGCGCCAAGCCCCAGACATCCGCTGAGCCGAGGAGGCGAGCTCAGTTTTCTTTTTCCGAGGCGTGGAGTGGACATGACTTGCTTTTCAGTGTTCTGAATCGCGTGCGAAGCGAAAGCTTACCTGTTCTGCGGGAATATTGGTTTCGAGCTGTGCAACGCCCCGCGTGAAGCTCTCGTTTTTTTGGATGTGGGGAAGGGAGGAGAAGACTCCGAAGGCCAAGAGGATGGGAATCTGGGGTAGGTCCGTGGTCTGGTGTCGTGTGGCGCGCTTGGTGCGTGGTCAACTGGTTCGTTTCGGATATAGCATGAAACGGAAACGGGAAACAAACTGCTGCGTCTTGCTGTGGGGAGGGTGATGTGATGTCAGTAGATACTGAGCGTGTAGGCTATACAACGCTTGACGTGTGAAGGAATAGGTGTGATTGATTGTTCAGCAATCTGGTAGACAACACAACTGCTTGGAATTTCGCATCAATGGTAGCAAGATGCGATTGGGTTTACAAACTTGTATTTCGACGTTGCGTTGCGCGAAACAAAAAAACTAGGTGCCGAGTCCAGAACTAGGGAAATACTGGGGGTGAAAAACCAAGCGTATACAAAGATGAATAAAAATGCTCAATCTCGAGAGAGCGAGAGCGTGGTATCTCAAAAAGAAGGGAATAGACTGAACAAAAAAAAAAAAAAAAAAAAACACCCCCCTCCCACTCGCCGAAGCGCCATGTTACTCCTTTCCCAGTCATATCATCGACCGTGACCACATCTACAAGCCAAAGTTCCCATCCAACCCGCCCAGCCCGTGCGGCGTGCCCATATTCGGAATCATAATGCCCGGATACAACCTCTCGCTCTCAGGCGTCGTGTTGAAATCGCAGGAATTCGCGCTAAACTCCTCGCCGCTCGTCAGGCTCTCATCCGTGAAACTAAGCACGCTCTGTGGCGCCGCCTGCTCACTGTACACCCCCCAATTCCACGCATTGGGCGACCACGTAGCAGTGCCTTCAGTGGTGGCCGACATGGGCGCCATTTCAAGCAGCGCGTCGGCCGTTGGGCCGCCGTAGATGGTGTCGTAGATGTTGGTTTGGCCATTGTCGAGCGACGAGAGGAGGCGTTCCCAGTCGGAGCTGGAGACTTCGGATTTGATGCCGGGGTTCTGCGGGAGCGTGTAGCTGGCGAGCGGGTCGGCGGCGAAGGAGAGGTAGTCGATGTTTCGCTGCTGGGGGGTTGATTGGCTAGGGCGGCGCTTGTCGGAGGCGGAGAAGGAGGCGCGGTGGGATGGTGGGCTTAGGGTTGGTTCGGAGCGGGCGACGGGGGGCTCGGAGTGGATTGAAGATAGGCTGGTCGAGGAGGGGTTGGTGTGCACGCTCATCTTGGGAGTGATGGTAGCCAGTGTCGCACGACGCGGCTCATGATTTTCCTGTCTAGCTTTCATGGCACCAGGCGAGAAGCGGGCTGCGATGGCCTTCAATGTCTTTTGTGTTGCACGGAAGGTTTCTGCGGGCGCACCCATGCTATTCTCTGAGTGGTGGCGGTATAGTTGTGGTGCAGCCATTGGCTCTACACGAGGCACGGCTACGAGAGTACACCCGATGCGACGGAAGTCGTTGTAGCCAGCAGCATTGCCGCTTTCGAGCATGTCCATGATGGAGCAGACAAGGCGGTTGCAGTCTTTGATCAGCTTGCCATCACGGGCAAGGTTGAGGGTCTGGAAGAGGAGACCGAACCCGGCCTGGACGAGGACCTCATTTCGGTTGAGGCAGAACGAAAAGCTGAGCTTGCGCTCGTCAAGAAGCTGTACGATCTGGATAATGTGTTTGCAAGCATCGCCGATGGCTACGATGGCTGAGGAAGCTTTGTCTCCGAGGTTTGCAACAACAATTGGCCGGTAAATTAGAGAGCGGATGTGGTGGTATACCAGTGACTGTTATGGTTAGCAAAGTTCTCAAACGTATAAATATAGAATCACATACCAAAACAGGTGCTCTGCTGCTGGTAACATTAGTGCTTGGTTTGTCTTGCGCAAACGTGAGCTTCAGATGTGGAGCAAGGTTCATAGACCAGTCCTCCAAATCATCAGCCAGTGATGCAACGGTACGGAATGAGATGTCATGCGACGCTGACGCCGGATATAATTCGGTGAGGACCTTTGACAGGATGCGTGTCATGCGGAAGAGGGCCAATGCGCTGGAGAGCTTGGTGTACTCCCCGGGCAAGGTAGGCAAGAACCCTTTCTCAGTGACGTATTCGTCGTCGGCATCTACCGGATACTCGCAGTGCACATCCTCTTCCCGGATGAGTTTGGGGAGGCCAAGATGGGCAGCAGATAGGCTGTAGCAACATTAGCAATGGGATGAGCGAGGTGCATCGAGATCAACATACCAGTCGACGGTGTACAGCGACCAGAAGACCTTCTTCCTGGTTTCGCTGCTCAGCGCATCGAGCGCAAATCGCTTCTGTGACTGATGCAAGCCAAGACGCTGCGACAAGCCAATAGCCAAGCCCTTATACTTCAACAGCCGGGAGTAGTCAGCTCTCAGCAGGCAGAAGATCTGGGCAAGGACAAGGCATTGCAGGGTTACGACGTCATTGTCCATCAAGAAGCTTTCGATGGCACTCTGCCATTGCGCCTCGAAGGAATCGACGTCCTGACCATCGCGAGGCTTCGCGTTGTCAGCATATGCACAAAGTGTGGGGAAATGAGTGGGTACTTACGTCGCTTGACAGGGCAGCGATTCCGAAGACAAGGTTGAGCTGAGTGATGGACTTCTTCTCGACCATAGTATCGGGATTGCCGACGTACTGTTCGTATAGTGCAAGGAAAGTTGGGCGGTGCAGAACAGGGAAGAGGGGAGCCCATTCCTGGAAGAAGATGTTGATCATCTGATCAGAGACTAGACGAGGGGGTGCCTTGAAAGAAACGATCCGTCGTGGACCGTTGCTCTTTTTGGCGCCGCCAGCTCCAAAGAAGGCACCAGAATTGATGTCAGCGGACAGTCTCCCTGATTCTTGCGCTTTTTGCTTGAAAGCCTCTGTGACGTGTTAGTACTGAGTTTGGGAGGAAATGTCAGGGAACCATACCAACAAGTGTGCGGCCACTTGAACTGCCCACAAAATATGCGTCGTCGTTTATATCGTCGAGCAGAAGCGGCGACTGCTGCACTTTGAATGTGTCGTCTTTTTCTTGCGAGTCTTCCCGTGATTCTAAAGCAATGGGCGAGTGTATCGACGGCCGCCTTGCAGCCGAATGTGCAGATGGTGAATGTGAGTGCATACGAGAGAGCATATCGATCTTCTCGTCCTTCTCGTCGAGCAGCTCTTTCAGCTCGCGAACTTCCCCTTCCAGCTGGCGAACGCGCTCTTCCAGTGACTCGGTGTATCCTCTTGGGAAGGCACGACGGCTGAGCTTGTCGCTAGTCTTACATTCGAAGCCAACATTGGTGCATTGTGTGCAACTCGGGCGTATACCGTCGCAGCGTATCTTTTTGGAGCGGCATCGGTCGCATGCTTGGGCGATGCGAGCCTGGCAGTTTGAGCCGACTTTGATCACCTTCATAGGCAGTATTCCAGGCATGTTGGCGGGTGTATCTCTGCTTGCGGAATCGAAATTGGTGGTCGTTTTCGCTTGGAGCCCCGAGGGGATTACTGGCAGGTCAGGGCGCTATCTGTCATCCGGTCCTCCGGTAGATGGCGGATGTTCGAAGATGCACTTAATCGCGAAACGTGGAAGTCAACTCTGTCGAAGCGCCAACGTCGCGTATCACAGTGTCGCGTGGGCAGAACGTGAGCGAGAGGGGCGAGTGCATAGAGGGTCCTGGAGCGAAGAGGGCGTGCGGAGGGATGGGTGTGACGGCTGGGGAAATGTACGCTGCTTTAGCTTCTGGGGACGGACTGGGGCGGCTGCGGGGTGGCAGGCTGCAGGACGCCATCGCATCCTTGCAAAGCACGACCACCATGCTCGCCGATTCATCTTCGTCCTCAAAAAGCCACTAATTCAATAGCGCCCCTGCGATCCGCACGCGGGGACAACCCCCTTCAAACGACAGGACAGCTGGTCAGCCATCGCCGAGTGAGCCGTTCACTGCTGCTTCAAAGTTCCGATTCTGCGGGGTGAACCGACTTCACGATGCATCTGCTCACCTGGACGCTGGAGTGGAATGCGGCCCGAATGATGTGATTGCTCGTGCTGTGCCACCTCAACCGATGTCGCCTGTCTTGGATTCCAACACCAGGACATCATCCCGAGTCCAGCTTTCATCCCACCTGACTGCACCAATTCGAATAATCCCCCGTCTGGAGATTACGCATAGAATACGCCTCACCAGGGGCCATTGCTCTTTTTCTTCCGTAGACAGCTTATTGCTCATCCACACACATGGTTGATGGTTGATTACCCTCACAACAGCCTTTATGGCGATCAATGCTAGTCAAGTCGAGGCTAGCGCGTCTCTCACAATCTTCCAGAAGCTTGACACAGCGAATCAGTAACCTGTCTGCTGCCTTGCCTGGAACACCAACATCAATATTGTACGAGGTGGTGGAAATATAGCCCAGGTATGTGATTCCTTTGGTTGCTTTTGATAGCCACATCCCACACTATGCCGCGTACCTCAAAGATCATATTCCCGGTGTTGATGTGGCATATCGAACGAGGCTTCTGCTTAGCGAACATTTGGTGGGCAAAGATACCACTTTGTTCTTCTGCAGAAGACTGGGTATTCGTATTGTGTTTACCTCGAATTTGTCTCGGATTCGCGGCTGTAGTAGCCGTTTCGATCTCACGGCAGTTGTACATACTCTCGTGTGCAGCCCGTGTACACCACGCGGCCCACTCTATGATCACTCCTCGCGCATTTCAGTTACATCGCACAACAGGCGACAGGGCTTGTCGAGCAATATGTGTCGGCACATGAATGCTTGGACCACCGACTCGCCAGCATGCTTTGATTGGGTCTCCAGGTAGGACGCACCGAACATTCGGCAATCCCAGATATTGTGCTTAATGGTTGCTTGAGCCAGATTGCTGGAGGCGCATGCGGCTGCCATACAATTGATTGTAGTACCGGTTTACATACACTCGTGGCTGCCATATTGTCGAGCATGGGGCCCCTGATCTGCGTCAGGTACAAGAATGTGGGGTCGCTTCTTCTCACGTGAAGTCCACTTCCTCTCCATCATCTTCTGCCATACCCAAGTACTGCAGTACAGTTTTCGATTCGAGGAGCCTGGATTTCTGATTTGTGATAGTCAGTTTATGTCATAAGTCATCATTGGTTGACGGAGCTGTCGCCGGGAGGTAACCGAGTGGTCGATCAAGCGCAATTTCGCAGTTGGGTTCGACGAGAGCGGGCCCACGGATCGGCAAACAAGTGCCGCATGAGTTCTTCAACACTCATGTAGGGAAATCGGTGGAGCGTGATATGGAGCGACTAATGTACCGACTGACGTAATGCAGCTCAAGAGGTGCGATGGGTTAGACACAAGTTGGACGGATTACCTACCTGACTGTCAAGAGCCAGCGCTGCACGCTGCAACATATCGAATTCCAGATTTCGGAGACGCTCCGCAAGTCTCCAAGGAACATCCCGGACTGTCAACTCTTGGTTTAGTCCTTGCATCGCCTGGATCGTTTCCATCTGCGCCTCGACCTGATTTTGGAGAAGAACGACAGCTCGCAGCTGGAATACATCCCAAGAGGGGTCCTCTTGAAGGTAGTCCCGAAGCTTGGAAGTATCATCCAATTCCAGTTCTTTCCAAAAAGCTTGTATCTCTCGTTTGCCGTCAACTGTTTGCCTGATCCTGAAGTCTAGGCCATCTTCTTCGTTGATAACGACGAGCCAGATGTAGTCGCTTTCCCAACCTACACTATCTTCTTTGTCAAATATACGGAATCCCGGGTGCTGCGGTAGACACAAATACTTTAGCGGGCCTTAGCGGGTCATCGTCTGGTATATCGAGGGCCAGAAACATGACCTTGGCAGAGGAGACTCCATCTTCGAGAAAGCCATAGGAGAATATGTTTTCGCATGCGCCTTTTTCATCACCATAACTTTGCTTGTGAGCAGACATGTGACCAAATTCAAGACACGGACTCACGTGATCGTGATCTCGCCTCCTTCCACGACGGTCTTGCCCTCCCGAAGCAAGAGAAGGCCATTCCCATCGTCATCGGTTTCGTACAATGCGGCTGTTGCTTCCCCTGATGCATGATTTGCCATGTCGACGCACGGCATCATGCAGTCGCCTGTACCCGGAAATTCAAGGGCCCTAGATCTATACATGGCATCGACTAGCATCCAGTCTTCAAATGTGATCATACCATGGTCTTCATCCCACCAATACTTCGCGCACCATTCAATCGACTCTGTTGCGGTTCGGACAGATTCGAACTCTCGTAGTAGACTGTTCAGTTTGGCACGTACGGCTGGTTTCAGGGTCGTGCCCTCGAGGAGTTCCTGTTCCTCCTCGCTCCAGAAGGTGGGCAGCAACTCATCAGGCAGATATTTGATGTACTCCGTCAAAGGGTTGAGGACGCCGATGTTCTTGACGTCTGGACAGCATATCGTTGCTTGCACCAGCAGGAATGTGAGCACGGCACCTCTGGTAGTCTAGCGATGGTCAGTTCAGATCACACATTGCGCCAGATGACTGTCGCACCCGTCCAAATTCGCCAATGGCTTCCAAAACTTCTCGTAGGTGACGATCCGCTCTGGCGAAGAGCTCGATGTTCGTACGCGATATTATCAGATCCTTTGGCACGATCAGGAGAGGTTCTACGCTGCCTCCTTGAAGCTCACGAGAAGCTATGACAGTCGAGCCCCTCTCTTCGAACCCTGGCAACGGGCCAATCTTGACGTGATTAAAGTTCACTCCATGGAAGGTGGCCCATCTTGGCAGCGACTCAATGGGCTCTTTGAGCCAGCCCTCCTGCCTACCTCTCTTGATCATGTTAGATTGAGCGGACTTGTTATGTTCGGAAACATAAAGTCGGACGACGGTAATGTATGCAGTGCGACCGGATTCGTGTTTGTGGTGTTGCCACTAGTGCCAGCTCCCGCTGCAGACCTTCGCGATAACAACGGCTCCACTGGACCCTGTGATCTCGCGCCTGCAGTACGTGCTACGGGTAGACGGATATCTGGGCCCCTCCGTTACTGGAATGATCTCTGACAATGCTTCTGGAAATGTCATCCAGCAAATTGCAGCAGAGCATAATGATTGCGCCGATGAAAGCGCTGGAGGGGAGGACGTACTGCAAGCAGTGTTATGATGCGCTTTGGCCAGAACGGGCTGAATTGGGTTTGATGTCGTCGACGGCGTTGTTGTGCTGGTCCGAAACCGCCTAGTCCAGACCGGGTTACCGTATGTCGTGCACGGACAAAACATCAACATCAAAACATACAACATGTATAGAACCCTCCCATCCACCATCAAAGGACTCACATCTTTACTGCTATTCCTTACTTCGTGTACTGCAGGACGAGCAGTATCCTGCATTGCGCCTTCAGCTCCAGAAGACACTACAGCGACCATCCGCGCTTCCACACCCGCCGTGTCATTCCATTGAAGCTCGAGCTGTCATCCCAAGTCCCGACATTGCAGTCGCCAACTCACATCGCCTCACCTTGTAGAGAATTGTAGTGTTGCGCCTTCCAATCCCATGTCTGCGCAACCGCGAGTAGCCAGAATGCCTCGCGCCAGTTCGACCAGCTATGGGCAGGTCATCGAGGTAAGCATCATAACAACACCACAACAATGCGCCACAACACAGCATGCTCACGCCGTTTTCCTTGCAGTATATCCAAGATCGACTCTACCTAGCTTCATACACCCACGCGCCTGATGCGACGACGCCATTCCCGTACCCCAAGCAGAGCGCATCGCCGTCGAAGCGGTCGGCACGCGCACAAGCCGGTCCTACTGCAACCGGAGCCAAGGCGAACCCACCAGTGTACTTCAGCATCGACAAGACGCTCCTCTACAATGCGTTCCACGGCGATTTCGGCCCACTGCACATTGGCCACCTGTACCGCTTCGCTGTGCAATTGCACGAGGTTCTCGGCGACCCAGCAAACGAGGACAGGGCAGTAGTCTTCTGGAGCAGCGCAGACTCAAGAAGTAAGACAACCACCCGTCCATCACGATGCAGCAATTAACAGTATCAGGTCGCGCAAATGCCGCATGCATATTGGCCTGCTACATGGTGCTCATCCAGTCATGGCCGCCTCACCTTGCCCTCGCGCCCATTGCGCAAATGGACCCGCCTTGCATGCCCTTCCGCGATGCAGGCTACAGTCAAGCAGACTATGTTCTCAACATCCAAGACGTCATCTACGGTGTGTGGAAGGCCAAGGAAGAAGGTCTTTGCGGGCTCAAGGACTTCAGCCTGGAAGAGTACGTTGTGCGATTGGCGGCGCGCGACCAATGCTAACATGCACAGATATGAGAAGTTTGAGCGCGTCGACATGGGCGACTTCAACTGGGTGACCCCTCAATTCCTTGCATTCGCCTCGCCTCAGCAACAACCGACCCACGAGATCCCCACCTCATCACCGATGTACGCGACGCTCCCCTCCAACATCGCCGAGGTCCAGCGATCAGGGCTACCGGGTCCCTTCAAGAACGTCCTGTCGCACTTCAGTGCGCGCAACATTGGTCTGGTAGTGCGCTTGAACTCGGAGCTCTACTCGTCGAGCTACTTCACGAAGATGGGCATCCAGCACTTGAACATGATCTTCGACGACGGAACATGCCCGCCACTATCCTTGGTCCGCAAGTTCATCAACCTCGCCCACGAGATGATCACGGTACACAAGAAGGGCATTGCTGTCCACTGCAAAGCTGGACTTGGCCGAACGGGATGCCTCATCGGAGCATACCTTATCTACAAGCACGGTTTCACAGCCAACGAGATCATCGCCTACATGCGCTTCATGCGCCCCGGCATGGTCGTCGGTCCCCAGCAGCATTGGCTGCACCTCAACCAGGCCACCTTCCGCGAGTGGTGGCACGAGGACACCATGAAGGCCAAGTACGCAGAGATGATGCCTTCGACACCCACCAAGTCACCGCGCAAGCAGCGCCTTGCAAGCAACGGCCAGACCTTCACACCACCCAACGGCTCGCAGAAGCGCGTAGCTCTTGGTGAGATCGAGTCGAACGAACGCGGCAACGCAGCACATTCGCACATTGGAGTACAAGAGGACAACCTGCCAGCGCCCACGCCTGGTCAGCCGCGGAAGACTAGCAAGCTCTACGGCAATGGGAGCACAAGGCAGTCACCACAGCGCATTGACGAGAACGAGCCGTTCACAAAGACAGAGGTCAGAGCAGACATAAGCCGATTCGAGGGCGAGTCAGACGAGGAGTACCATCTCCGTCAGGTCGCACGGAGAACCAACTCCAGGTCCCCTACCCGCTCGCCCGTCGCGAAGGACAAGCAGCGACGTGCCTTCAGCACCACCTCCGTGGTTCAGACCGTCACACACACTTCATTCGGCTTTGGTGAAGAGAGCGACGCAGAGAACACCGCACCCGCTGTTGGTGGGCGACCAAAGACACCGAAAGAGAAGAGTGGAAACGGCAGCATTAGCATGGGCAAGATCCGAACGAGCCCTACACGACGAAGCACGGATAGCAAGACACCCGCCGGCGTACGAAAGACGAGTGGTCGCGTTGGCAGCATCGGCAACGGCCTTGCCCGCACCAAGTCATGATCGATTCCTGCCTTCTGGTCTGATTTCTATCTTTTGCATCATCGGCGCGGCGCATCAAGGATGTCTCCTATCCATCATCTTCTCTTTGTCAATACGGCGCTACATACTCTGTCGTCTGCAGGACGGGCGTTTGGTCCATATGGGTTGTGGTTTGGCATAACACTGCTTTGGAGTTCACTTTCTTCTGGAGGCGTTTTGATCTCGTTACTTATCAAGTCACTGCTCTCTGTTTCTTTTCCTTGCTGCTCTACATCTTGTTCTTTTCTCCAAGCTTGCGACTTGTATTGTTGCCATCTGCAGTGTTCGCGGATGTGAAAATGACGTGTATGAATGAGTTAATGTGGAGTTATTTTCAGTAGTCTTATCCAAAGTTCTAAAACAAACAAGTCCCCGTTGTGTGAAATGATGATTTTGTGTTGAAACAATCATGTAGCTGAACAACTCTATGTACTTTTCTATCGTCACGTCGCACAACCTACCCAGGATCAACCCCGTAGACAATCCAATTTTCCACTTCGAGTCTAGTCCCCAATGACGCCATTTCCACAAAAAAACGCTTAAGCATTTCGGCGACCCACAACCCACGTGAATCCCAAAAATGAAATCCAACGGGCGTTGCTAAAACAAACCACAAATTCCTCTGTGTGGTTCTCTCTTTCCAGGGTCTGATCGGCGTTTTTCGGCTTCACGCATTTCTCTATCTGGTGCGCAACGTCGTGAGCTTCGGGCAGTGAAGCTGCATCTGCCAAGCCACATATCATCGCAATGGTACTGAAGTTGAATAATAATGATGATGATGTGAATTTCGGGCTGACTGAGGCAGGTTCATGCCGATGCATCTGCGTTTGCAGAGGGATTGAGTAAAAAAGAAGTCTACGCGCAAGTCCTCGAACAAGCGCGGATATTATTCGACGGGCAGAGGAACTGGGTAAGTAAACTACAATGCATCATGCTTCATTAAATGCGATTTTATGGCTAACTTGTAGTCCAGGTCTGGTACGTTCACTACTCATCATCAGTCTCTCAACCGAGCAAAAATCACAACTTCACGTCAATGTAAATGTCCAGCGATATCTATTCTAACGACCCCGAACAGCAACTTCTCAAACACATCCTCCCTTCTCTGGCACGCCTTACACTCCCTCCCCTCCCCCTCGCACTCCGTTAACTGGGCTGGCTTCTACTTCACCGACCCGTCCAACCCAGCCAAACTCATCCTCGGCCCCTTTCAAGGCCAAGTTGCATGCCAAACGATCCTGTTCAACCGCGGCGTGTGCGGAACCGCTGCCGCGACGCAAACAACGCAACTTGTCGCCGACGTGGACAAGTTTCCCGGCCACATTGCGTGCGATGGAGCGAGTAAGAGCGAGATTGTCGTGCCGATTGTGCAGGGGGGACGGACTGTTGCGATTATCGATGTTGACTGTGCCGAGTTGAGTGGGTTTGATGGGGAGGATCAGAGGGCGTTGGAGGAGTTGGCGTGTATGCTTGGAGAAGCGTGTGATTTTTGAGAAGAGTGAATGGACCATGGGCTGTGGGAAAAAAAGTACATGGAATTGTTTTAGATACCTGATTGCTTCAACACAAAATCAAATATTGAATACGAGGAGCTAGCCTGCATATTGACAGCCTGCTTGGATCTAGCTTAGGAAAAGTTAAAAGACTTCCTCAAGTCATTCGCAGCTTTATCTCACTATTATCTTTGTTTTTTGAGACTTTTGTAGCAGTATTGCTATACCGGCTATGTCTCGCTCCTTCTGCAACTCGAGAGTCAGGTTCGCAGTCTTGCGCTTACTTACACGAGCCGTGTCTAGCCTTGATTACTCTGCTTCGTTAAGCCTCCATCACCCGATCTTACGCTGCATGTCCGCCGGTTAGAGAAACTTTCCGGTTCAAGAGCTGATTTGCTCATGCTCTATAAGCCATCAGCAAGATGGCGCATGACCACCGATCTGAGATCTAAGCTTTCCGGTACAGCGCGAAATAGAGTGTACAACGCCCTTGCTCAACATAGTTCACATCAGACCGAAGAAGAAACACGAGCGATGAGATTCTGCGTTGAATAGTACGGACTAATATCAATGCCAATAAGCCCCCACAAGGCTGAGTACCAACCCCGACCTCGGATGAATGCAACTTCGCTTCTATCTCCCCAAACAAAACTAATCCAGGACAACTTGCATGTACATGCAGGCCGATATCACAAAAGCCGCGTATGCACATGCAACCCACTTTAAAAAATCCTTCATATCGTGACGGTTATCAGATTCGGCCCCTTGTGCGAAAAACTCATCCGTATTGAACAGCCTCAGCCTCGTGCGGGGTGATACAGGGCCAGTCACGCGGGTCCATTGAACAGGCAAACGGTACGCCCAAACAGCATGCCTCTGAAAATGCGGCTCTGCTACATTTCCCTTCGCTGGCAGCATCGCCCGTCGATTCTTGGAAACTATGGTACGAACCACTCGCTTACTGACACGTCCCACTCTTGCATCGGCGAAGTTGGCCTGTCGTCCACTTCCAGTGTGCCTCGTCGGTGTCCAGCTCGTTGTCCACACGCCTCATCTGCGATGGTGTGCTGCTATATGGTCGGGTGAAGTCCACGACCACAATGGTGCCCAACGCACTGTCGTCGCTGGCACCATACGACCTCCCCGCCGTCACCATATACACTAACGTCCGATCGTCCAGGACACCGGTGACAGATCGTGCGTGGCTTGGGCCCAGCTGCAACGGCGGGTTCATGATGTCGTGCAGCCGCTTGGAGCATGGGCAGCGCGATGCGGGCGGTGGCCACATGTGGATTGACGAGTTGCGATAGGAGACGTGGTCGTTGAATATGGGTGCCGTGTCGTCGGCGCGGCTCTTGCCTTTGGCGTGGAGCGGTGATATGTTGAGTGATGTTGAGTGGCGCGAGCCAACTCGGAGTCTGAGACAGCCGGGTTTGGTTGGGTCATTGCAGCAGTACTCATCTTCGACAAGGTCTAGGAATGACGTGCAGGAATGGTTGTAGGCGCGAAATTTCGTCTTGGCAAGTATGAAGGATCGAGGAGATGTTTCGGTTTTGGTGAACTCGGGATGGCGGCTCCAGCTGTACTGAGGTGGCGTAGGCATCCAGTTTGGCTTGTTCGACGAGTCCAACAAGTCGACAAAAAGATCATTTTCAGGTAGTAAGACTGTATCCGTGTCTTCTTCGGCTGACGAAGATTCTTTAGATGTGTGCTTGGGTTTGACGTGGAACTTTGAAGTGTAGAAGGTACGTGATTGACGTGATGAAGCCTGCGCCCATTCTCTTCTCGATTCAAGGATCATAACTTCGTTCGTACATTCGCCAAGTTGAAGTGTTAAATCTGTCCAGGAGTCATGTATAGGTCCCTGAGCGTGCTGCCGACGATAAACACGTTCATCTTTGAGCATTTCTTTCATGACAGGCTTGTCCAAAGGAAATCGAATGCAGTGGTAGAACGAAGTCCAATCCACTTCTTCAACTTCAAACGTCCCTTGATTCGAGACGGCGTAGAAATGGTTGTTATAAATTTCGAATGCAATCGTTGATCCAATATCAGTGCCGTGGAAATCTTCGAATAATAATGGTCTTCCTGTGTCAGGTAGAGGAAATTTATCGTCAAGCGATACACCCGACACTTCCCATTTATGATGTCCGTCGTCGCCAATGCCAGTATGAGTACCATAATATAGATATCGAGCGTTATGTCGTACAAAGACTTTTGAGCTTGCCATCACATGAAATGCTGCAAGTACTCTATTGCTGTCCAAAAAGTGTCTTTCTGTGCGAAGTGCAAAGATGTACCCAGCATTGGGACGCGCCTCGGGTTCAACATAAATAGCGAGGACGTGATCGCTGTAGTACATCAAAGAGATCTTGATAGAACCAAAGACAGTAAAGGCGGACTCGAGGACAGGCTTTACCAAGGCACCGAGATCGTGACGCACGGTAGGCGAAGCAGAGCGCACATCCATAACATTGACTATTTGACCCTGTAGTATGCATATGATGCCGTGACGGTATAGAAAGCTGTTTCCTTGTCCAAGAACGCGAGCCGAGAAAGGGTGTGCATTTGACATGGCGTCTCTTCTGTCGTAAATGGCATGAAGCGCCTCTTTGTAAGTTATCTCTTCGGTACGCGCAAGAGCCGTCTCTTTTGCGTGATTGAAACTCTGCTAGAGACTCAATTGTCCACTCTGTGCAATCGAAGGATAAAGGTCTCATACCTCGACTACGCAACGCTGAAGAGTTCTCTCGTCCAGCAGGCTTCTGAGCTGACGGCATGTTTGACTAAGATGAACGACGTCGTCAAGGTGGATGCTCGAAGCGATATAGAATAGGATGTCATAAGGTAGTCCGTCGAGGGAGACAGTCATGCCTAAGGGACGGGAAGGCGTTGAGAGAGAGCACGGACAAAGGCACACGTGAGCCACACCCTATTCACAAGGTAGTCCAAGTTTGAAGGCAAATTAAGGCAACTTGTACTGTAAAATGATGAGGCTCTTTGAACCGTCGAAGAGGTCAGCTGCATATGCAGCAAGGCCTAGGACCGAACGCCATGGGCTGGGTTGGCTCATGCGGCTCTGCCGCAGATACCTGGCCTTAGTGCAGGTCGTACCGGTCGATAGTGCAGGCCTACGTAGCAAGTCCGGATTTGCTTTGGGATGTCACTCGAAGAATGTCAGGCTGATGACATTCAACTGCTCCCCTTCGTAAGTGTGCAGTACTATAGCGGGGTCATGAGGCTCTGATAAATTTCCGATCACCGACCGGAATGCTAATAAATGTTTCAGATCTTTGTTGCAGGTGAGACGGCAAGCGTTCAGTGGCACAGTCCCCTGCTGATGTTAAGGTGTATTTCGATTAGTACTCGGTCTAACTTAATTCGGAAATTGCGCACATTCGTTGCAGAGCCGCATGTTCCTTGACATCAGTCGCAGCCTTTCGCGACGCTTGTACCGGCCCAATATATGACGCGTGAGACATATGCAGTGTTCGTTCGATCTTTAAGATTAGCGCTTATATTTTTGATCGGGTGAAGCCAACGTTTAACAAAGCTTGCTGCTTTTTCTATTCGACGTGAACGGCGAGCTCAGCCTTGCCTCAATATCTGCCGCTAGTGAGCAAGGAGGCGTTCAGCCTGATCGTCAGAAGCGGCCATGGTATCCATTTTCCAATAGTCGATGCGTGTGCGCAGTGCGTGCAGTCGTTAAAGCACAAGAGAAGGTCACATGCATTATCTTACACCGAAGTAACGCCCTTGGCCCTGAACCCTTTGGGTCCTCGCAGCTTTCCTCTTGAAAAGCGGGATGTGCTAGCCAATGGAAAAGGGAGGGGAGGTGGGCAGGTAGGTGCTATGCTCGGGTAGCATGGTACATTGGGTGTTCCGCAGCGCAGAGTACTGCATGAGGGCTTGCATAGCCCTGCAGGTGATATCGCTATGAATGGGGCCGAAGCTAGTAGCAAAGGCTACAAACGAGGATCCATTGCTGCAGCGATGGAGCTGTTTCCTTGGATAATGGCCGGAAATGGCAAAGGATGAGGTATCAAATCAACCATCGGTAAGGGTCGATGCTGCACAAGGGATTAGATGGACACGACGTTGTATACAACAGTAGGCCGAGTGGAACCATTGATATCGAGTGGGGGCGACTTGACAGTCCAGAACCAATAATATCTCTTCCCAGTTTCTTCGACTATCGATTGGTAGCTGGTAAATCACCTTGACAGGCTCGCAGACCCATGATGGGCAGCGTAGGATGAATGCCGGGTGTCGTGGACGTTGGGCTCGACTAGATCGGAGGAGCGTGTTCAAGCAATCGAGAAAAGGCCGCAAACGGTGACAATGGAGTCCTGATATATGCAGTACCGCACTAGGTCCAGTAATACCATTGCACAACCGGTCAGAAGCGAGGGCGCATATTGTGCCAACACAACTAGTGCGGGGTTCATAAACCCACAGGCTTTCCAGATTCAGAGTGAAGTTGGGTATGTGATGAGATCGGTGTAATCAACGATGGGTGGCATGTGCCGACAAAGCTTATGCTCTGCAGATGACCACGAGGCACATGTATACTGCGGCTAAGGGCATGTAATTATGCAAATGGATCTTCAGGCCCAGCTCGTTCTCTGTCCTCTCTATTCCAGCCAACGTATGGCCAACCGTCGGGCAGCGACGAGAATGGTGGTAAGGTATATCGGCCTTGACAGTCGCGATCGCCGTTGCATGTGAGGTTGCAAAGCCCGAACGTCTTGCAGTAGCACTCTTTCTCGCTCGGGCAGTGCACTGGTGGCTTGCCAAAGATCACTAAAAGGTGACAGTTAGCAAATCACCCATATCGTGAAGAGGACAGTCGTGGAGGAAGAGTCGCCAGTAGGAAGCATACGTACTATGCCACGAATACTCCATCACTCTCCCGCTGATGCTATCCTTCAGATCCGTGTCCATGATCCACTGCCTGTACTTCACATACTCGCTCTTCTTCCTCTCCCTAATCTTCTCCCTCGTCGCAGCAAACTGCGCACAACAGCTCACGCCCACCGTCTCCGGCACCTTGGTACCAGGAAACAGGTGTTCGAATGCCTGTTTGTAGTCGCCGCCCGCGTGCACTGCTTCCCTATGCTCGCCTTCTTCCTCAAACGGCTTGATTTCCGCTGGACACCCCAATGACCACGCGCACCGTATGTTGACGTATCCTTGTTTCTCGAGGTAGGGCAGTTGGAAGCGGCGCAGCATCGGTAGGCCATCGTAGTCTGGGTCGTCGTTGTGCCATTGGTACCTGTTCGGGTGGATGAAGAGGACGTTGTCTGCGAGCGAGTCGTAATTGTCGATAATATAGCTATCTTCACAGTCAGATCGCGTGACTATATCAACTCCCAACAAGTGATTACACACGTCAAGTACACCATGCTCTCCCGTCCCTTATTCTTCGGCACAGTGAGCGCCGCAGACGCATCGTCAACGCGGTATATATTCTTCTCCCAGTCGGGGAAATACGCGTCGAGCCAAGTCGCATTCTCGCTCGCCTGCGCCGCGACAACGACGGCCGTTCGCCGCTTCGAGAACTGGGCGTCGTCGAGAAGCTCATCAGGGATATGCGACGTGCCGAGGTCGGCAGGGGAGAGTTGCCTGTCCCATAACACTTGCTTCAGGTGGATCACAAGCGCGGTGAGAAGCAGGATGTTGACAGTGACGACAATGTTGCGCACGGAGAAGCGAGGCATGGCTTCATGGAGCTCTCGGGCATTCGCGACTTTGCAATCGTTGTCGCGATAATCTGGGGAAGCTGCCGATCGGAATTCGCGCTAGGTGGAGAATGGAACGCGGCATCGTCTGATCGTAGCGCGAACCTTGTGTCGCGACTTCTTTTCTTGTATGACATTCCTTGCGTTGCATGCATCTCCGACGAGGAAAGTGTACCGAGCAATATGTATCTTGCCTAGGGATTGTATGCGTAAAGTTGTGGACAGATGTTGCAAAAGTCTACAGTAATAACCTTGACGCGCCTGAACGCAGTTTGCTATTTTGCTACGCCAAAACAGTCCGTCTAAACACATAGACGAGCAACAAGCTGAATCCTTACGAAGATACCTTGAGCCTCGATATGTAGAAATATAGTACAAAGCGGCGATTTTCAATCCATTACAAGTGTATGCCCGCTGCCCCCTAATGCCACAAGATCGGTCAATCATTTCTCATCAACGCATCAATGCCACATCCCGTGGTTACATGCATCTAGAAACCCTGCCCATTCAACCCCCCAAACTCCATCCCGCTGTACATCCCGCTCTGAGGCACCCATCCACCAAAGGAATCCGCCGTCATATCGTTCCAGAGATACAAGTCGCCATTTTGAAAAGCCGCGCTAAAGTCGCCCATATCTGGAGTGAACTCGCCAATCTGGCCCGCTGTCGCAGTAGTATCCAGCGGATTCCAGGCCGGATACGGGTTATTCACAGTGAAATTCTGACCCGGCATCTGGGTACTAGGTTGCTCGAGAGGCGCGCCCGTTGACGAAGCGGCAGGTTGGGCGAACGTCGGCGTCTTCTCGCCAGCCTCATCCTCATTGTTGACTTTCCTCCGCTTGAGGTGCCGATCTTCTTCTCGCCATTGTGTGTATTCGTCGCGCCAGGACTTGAGCTTGGCCTCCAGCACAAATGTCCAGTGACTTGGGATTCTGCATTTTTTCGGGCCCATGGCTTCAGAGGTTCGCGCGAGCACAATGGCAAGATAGAAGTCGACTTTGAGGCTCTTCGACTCAAGGATCTCGCTCATGTCTGCGTCTGTGCCGACGGCATAGTCGGCTTTCATGAGGGCGACGAGGGCGTAGATTGCGCGGACGAAGAGGACATTGGGGGCTTTTTGCAGGCGCTCGATGGGGATTTGGATAAAGCAGTCGAGGATGTTGTGCGCGGCGCCGATGCATTTTGTCGTTGCGTTGATTTGCAACGCAGACCTTGATAATAGAGATTCCGGTTGTACAGAGTCATCGTCCAGCGCTGGAAGTGTTAGATGTCGATTTCTAAACTCGGTCACGTCGTATCGACCTCCATCCATACCAAACTCCCACATCGAAAGTTTGTTCTGGTGGAATTCAATCTCGAGAAAAACAGTCATGACTTCCTCGGGTACAGACTTTTTCCAGTCGTGCATTCGCCGGTCGAAGATTCGTAAGATGATTTGCATACGCAACTCGGAGAGGCTGAAGCTTGTACTAGCATCGTCGAAGCCAAATGCTGTATTGGCTTCGTCTGCGATTCGTTGCAACTTGAGCCAGGCAATGGTGCGCCTGTCGTCGAGTAATTTTGACCTTTCGAGCATGACGACACACTCTTCCATCCAGCTGTTGAACAGTAGAATATTCGGTCGTTTCAAGCGCATTGAGAACCCAGCGCTAATGATGTAGAGATTGAGTACAGTCCGGCAATGTTCGAGTAGCTCTTCCGGTGAGGAGATTTTCTGCAGTGACCTGATCGCTCGCTTGGGTAGCTGCTCATGTGTTCTTGGCTTCGACGCAAGACCCAGTTCTAATGCCATGGATGCGGCCATATTGACCCATTGATAAATCTGTAGTTGTCCAGGTTTTTTTGGTGGCGAGTAGAAGGCCACGGTGACCATCATCGCCTGTATGCTTTCTATCGATTTCTCGCCATTAATGAATGCAGATCGAGCATAGAGGTAGACAGCTTCCTCGTGCAACTTATCGGATATCTGGGATCCGTATGAGTGCGCGGCAGCTGCCATAACCGCGTGGAACAAAGCCGGCTTGTTTGCCCGCAGATCGTTCGCTGTCCAGTGTTTTGGTATGGTAATCCCAGGACAAGAGTTTACCAGGTCGTTTCTCCAAACACCCATCAATTCCTCAGCTTGTTGGGGTGTGATAACGCCACGATCGATAATGTCGTTCTCGGCAGGACCCAAGAGGATCTTTCGATCCACAGTTGTTCGTGCTAGGCGCGCCCTGCGTACGTTCAGTCTCTGTGTTGTACCACTGGTCGGCATTCGATTTTTGTGTTGCTGTTATTGCTCGACTGCTCTGCAGTGGTGGTTCTATCGAGCCTGCTTTCTCCGCCCTCAGGTCCATCTTCGGGCGAGTCTTCTTCGTCCGACTCTTGATCGCTCGTGTGGTTGGAAGATTCGTTTTTCGAGGTTTTGAGAAGGTCACGCATCTGTTTGATCTCCTTCTCTAGCTCTGTGACTCGCACATCGGTTCTCTTGCGCTGTCTCCTCTTCGCTGGAGGCGCGAATATGCAAGCTCTTCCGGCCTTTGCGCATCTTTGACATTGAGTAGAATCTGCGTCCGGATTGACCAAGCATCTGACTTTTGACACGCGGCAAGCCTCACACGCGCGATTGAGAGCTGCCTGCTCTGAGGGCCGCCTCGAACTTTCTGGTTCCGGACTTTTTACTGGTGTCAATGCTGTATAAAAGGTGCTTGCGGCTGCATCTTGGGCTGCATTCAGTGGTAACGACATGCTGATGATCATCGATTTTTCTGTGTCTAGCTGTTAATCCACTGCCAAGCTTGATCAAGCGATGGCTTCTAGCCTCCGAGTTTCGCCTGAGAGCAGGTTGGTCGCTCTGGGGTTCCAGCACGTAGGATCGTGATTTGTCATCATAGGGAATGGCGCCGCAGTAGCACTTAAGACATTGCTCTTCCAGATTATTAGCAAGTCAATGGAAGCGCTGGAAAATAAAAGTATTTGAAAGCTATCAATTCAGGAAAATATCCGCTATGTGGAAGGTTGAAGTGATGACTGGTGACTGGGCGCCTTGGAGCTGTTGATACCCGGGCAGGCAGAAAGACGCTAACTTAAACTAAGCCGGCGGATCGACGAAAGAACACGCGCCTATATGGCGTTACGACCATGCTTCTTCAACCCCAACAGAGTTGACACCGAGCGAGCTTGTCGACGGTCGTTGCGTTCCCATCGAATTGATATTAAATTATTAAATTATGCCACCGAGGTTCCACCAAGTCCAGGAACGAAATGATCGAGCGGAAGCATTCCGCGATTTGGCGACTACGCAAAGCAAGCCATCACACGAAGCACCTTGAATATTGCGGGTCATTAACTACAGAGGAAAGCCATCGGGGGCCTTTAATAGCCCGAAGCTATACACAGTATCGGCAGGCTTCGACCGCGACGGCAATGTATCGCTTCGGTTAACACGATGGGCTGCTTGCTGTTGCACTCTGGTCTCTTACCATTCGTCGCAGTTGAGAAACTATGGTAACACCGTAGTGTGGAGAAATCTCTACATATGGCATTATCACCAACACATTACCATGGTGAGTAGAAGTTTACTATGAATAGTTTTCAATAACGATCCGATCTTCTAAGCAAGGTAGGATTCGAGGCCCTCTTGGTTCGAGTACATCAACAAGGTACGTGTCGACCGATGTATGTAAGTGAGACTGCTTCTTTGACGCGACCATCATATACGGTCTGGTCTAGCACAACCAAAACCAAAACCTCTCGAGCATGTTCCGAGGTATCTGTTCCGGCCAAACCTCTGCATCAAGGGCAGCCTTTCCACTCCAAATGTCGGCATGCGCAGGGTCGACCATCTTTGTTCGCTTGAAAATCTTCCAGAAGGCGAATAAGAGCCCAAAGATCGCAATACCAACATAAGCAGTAAAGAAAGCCGTCAATTCGTCAGAACCCCACGGAGTGGTGGTGAAGACCTTGAAACCGTTGAAGACAATGATCAAGACAAAGTACGTAAAAGCGAACCAGGTGGCGTATGGCTGAAACGGGGCGGAGAAGAGCAAAGTGCTGCGGTCGACACCCTGCGCCGCAAGAGCCTTGCGAAAGCGGATGTAGGTGAAGCAGATTGAGGACCAGGTAAACAACTGGGCAATTGTAGTCAGGTTCTGGAACCACAGGAAAACCTTGTTGGCACCAGTGCTGACACTCAAGTACGTGAGCAAAGAGACGGAGCAGGTGATGCCCACACAATAATACGGTACACCGGCCTTGGAGCACTTGAGCAAGAACTTGGGAGCGTGGCCATTCTGCGCAATACCGAAGAGGTAACGAGATCCGGTGTACAAGAAGGCGTTGCCCGCGGATGTAGCGGAGGTCAAGATAACGGCATTGATGATGTGAGGGAGGACCGGGATCGAGGCACTCTTCATCGCGATGACCCATGGGGACTTTTGTGCGCCCTGTGCCTCCGAGTTGGTGAGTTGAGGGTCGTTGCTAGAAATGATCACGCCGATGAAGAAGGAGCCGAGGATGTAGAAGAAGAGAATGCGCTGACTTTTCGTTAGTAGGTACGCATGCGGGAGGAACCATCAGACAACTCACCCAGACGACACGTCGAACAGCCTTGGGAATATTCTTCCTTGGGTTAGCAGCTTCGCCAGCCGCAACGCAGACCATTTCTACACCACCGTACGAGAATGCGGCGTTGACCAGAGTGGACCAAAGGCCAGTGAAGCGACCCGTGTTGCCTGTGCCAACGTATTCTTTCATCGCGCCTTCCTTCCAGTAGCGAAAACCTCGCCTGTCATGGTCTGGTGCACCACCCAGCATGATGATGAGTCCAAGAATTAAGAGGCCGACCATGGTGATGATCTTGATGGAGGCAAAAATGAACTCTGCCTCACCGTAGATTCCGACCGCGAAGATGTTCAAGCCAAGGATGAGAAGAATTATGAGTGTGATCCAAATGGCGGGGTTGTATTTCTGTTCCTGGTCCCAGTAGTTGATGAGGAGGGCAGCGGCAGAAATCTCAGCGCAAAGAGTAATCGAGTACTGGTACCAGTTGTTCCATCCAGCGGCGAATCCAAGAGCAGGATCGGCGTAACGAGCGCAGTATTGTGGGATAGAACCAGGCAGCGGCAGCCATGTACCCATCTCGCCGAGACATTGCATCATGGCGAGAACAGCAATGCCAGTAATGGTGTAACCGAGGAGGACTGACACCGGACCAGCGTTGGCAAACGCAGTCCCGATACCGAGGAAGAGACCAGTACCGATGGTACCTACAGGTATGAAGTCAGTGTATGTTCCACCTGTAATCCTTTGCGCTTGAGAACGTACCGCCGAGTGCGATGAATTGGATGTGACGAGACTTGAGATTTCGCTCGACATAGCCGTACCGCTCGGCAGTCTCAATATCACCGTAAATACCGGCTGCCTCTCCCAGCGCGGCACCCTTGGTCTCGACAATGTTCCCGATGCCGTGGTCATGTGGAGGAGTCGTGTCGCCCTGGATGGCGACTTGGTCCTTCTCGTAGTTGTTGGCCGCCATCTTGGGAACCGAAAAAGTTGAGTCGATGGAGAGTGTAAAAGTGGAAGCAGGTCGTGAGTATATATGACCTCGGGACAGACCGTCTCAATGTTGCTCAGACTGAGCTAGCGCCAGGACTTGGAGATTCACCCCGACAATAAGGCAAACGCTATAGCACCAGGAAACGGAGACGAAATGCTGCGGCGCTACCGCGCTGATGAGAGTACAAGGTCCTACTTTATATCGACAGGCACCCAGTGGTCCTACAATCTCGCCAAACTCTCTCGTGTCCCCATCCCGATCTTGAGCACAACAGGGTGCACAAATCGGCACCTCAGCGGCGACTTGAACCCTCGAGCTAAGTGCGGCGTGGGAGATAGTCGCAATTCTAGATGCCCGGGCGAGTCTTACTATCGAATGAATGCTTCCAGAGAGCTGCGGACAGGCCGACCGCTCACTCAACACGGCCATTCGCTCTAAAACTCACGCGGGGTACAGATAAGCTCTCGACCAACCGTCCAGGCTACGCAGTCGCGACCGCCCACCGCAGCAATCATCCTCGTACGTGTCGGACATATACGCGTTCTTGGTAGACGGTAAATTATTAGTCTCTGGAGAATCGCAAACTCTCTCCAAGTTGCGCTAGACTGGTGATATAGAGTTTGACAGTGGCTAGTGTCAATAGGAGGTCCTTATGGAACCCTTCACCGCGATAGAAATAAGGCGATGCCAACGTACGCGACGGCAGACGATCTACTCCTAGCGCGGGTTGGTATTCGTTGCTACGCAATTTGGCGTGCGTGACAAGCTCGAATAAGAATAGGCTAAGCAATCCTGGGCAGGTGGCAGATTTCCTTGTGCACCACACGACAAGGGCCAGACATCAGCTCATGTCCGGATGGACCTCCAACCGATAATGGGCATGCATCAGCCTAGATAAGGAATTGTTCTAGAATTCAATATCAGCCTGCTGCGTCTGCAATCGGCTGCGCAATCGCCCGTCTTGCAAACCCAACCCGCTGGAACCTTATTCGCAGGGTCTGAAGCTTGATTGCGACAGTAGCAAACGCGCGCTTTTTGGTTCTACGAATTACACAAGGCGATTGTTTCGAAAATGGGCTCTGAACCTCAGGTGCGGTGCCTCCAGCGCTTGTCGCGTGAGCTGTACTGCTGTCACACGAATCCAGGGCCCTTGCCCTGCAGTAAGCAGGCCATCGAATCAGCACACCTACTCTGTTGTTTCTCAGCTACGACCTGCCCCATCAGGGCTTCTTGTGCGAGAAAACGACATTTAAGGATAGAGGTATTCCAGCCACTAAGCCTCTCATCCAACACGAATAGATCCTTGGTATTGCTTTGATGGTGAACGTGGTGTGCGGGACCGGATCGTAACACGCACGCCGGTCAACTTCTACTCTCCTGGCTTACTTGTCTCTTCCCAACGAGTTTGTAGATGTGAGTACAGGACTGGTCTATCGACTTGACCTACCAACACCATTAGCGGAACTCCGTACAACCACCAACCATTCACATGGCCGCAGAAGTCTCTAGCGGGCCGGCGCACGCGAGGTCAAATTCCTTTGACCGGTTGACTACTTCATGAACTCGGGAGACCATGGCTTCCGGTGCACGTCTCACTCAGCATAAGTGCAAGGCAGGTAGCTTGACCAGAGTATGCCTAACAGGAGACGAGTACGCGCTGGACAAAAGGAGTCGCTGAGCCGAAAGTACACTCTTGACGTTCCGTTGACTTCCACCAATCTCACTCTGCTCGCGGCCCCCACGATAAGGCTGACAGCAAAACAAGAAGGTCAATCAGATGATGGCATGATTGCTGATAGCTCGTCGGATCACGCGCTCGCGGTATGCGGCTTTTCCGATAGATTGGGTTGCCTGGAAGGCTGGCCTTGCACATATCCAGCTTTACGGTGCTTGTGGAGCCGCATTTTCAGGCTGTGCTTGACTGCATTACCACATTGTGTATACATGCACCCTCGAACTTGTCAGGTGCCATTGTCACTCGCTTGCACATGCTTTCTTCTACGTTAGGCTGCGGGAGTACATGCCTCATGCGAGTGCTAGAGCGTCGCTGTCCAGCAGAGTAGATCGACATTCCAGTGATGTCCTAGACTTTGGCTTTCTTTATTTACTTTCACACTTCGTCGTCATGGATTCGTCTAGTTGTCATGCTGCGTTTCTTGTATGCGATTTGTCCTCGGGGCGTATTTGAGGATGAAGCTGGGGCCGTAACGGCTTTGTGCGTATGATACTCAATGCGTCAAAAAAGTGTAGTAGTTGACGCATGGAAAAACCACTTAGAAGGTAGAGGAAGAAACATGAAACGCGGAGAAGGAAGCTGGGAAGAGGATGGTAATTGATGTTCTGACTGACTGTTTCGTTGGATCGTGTCTTACATACTACTAGGCTCATCTACTTACACAAAGTGCGCCTAAGCCTGTCATGGGCATGGCCTTCCTTCGTGTTGTTTGTATGTATTTGTACGCCTATTTGACCAACCAAGACTGAAATTCGTCCATTCCTGTATCATATACCAGAAAGCGGAGTGATTTGGCATCCGTCTGCCCTTTGGATCCGCTCTTCGGCCCTCGAAATTGTTCTTCGCATAAGACAGCCGTGGTAATCGTGTCGCGTGGTAGGTCGTCCACGTCTCGTGCTCTCGGACTGTATCTTGTCGCAACCGTTCGTTGCGTCGCAGCGGCAGGTCGTCTTAGCCAGGTCCGATCTTGGGCATATCGTGGTGTTCGCTGAGTCCACTCAGGTACTTGTTCAGCTCCTCCACCTTCTCCTTGTGCGTCTTCACGCCTTCGCGCTTGAGTCGTTCCTCGAGCCTCTTGCGGCGCATCTCGTCGTGTCGCCTCTCTGCTTCGGTCTTCTTCCTTCCACCAGCTTCTTTCATGCTCTTCTCAGCGGCATCAGGCGATAATGAGCGACCGGGTGTTTGTGAAGGTGATTTTGCGCGCTTTGCGACGTCGGTAGAGGCCGATTCGGCGGCATCTTCAGCTGGCTTGGGTCTCTTCTTCTTTTTCTTCTTGTCGACGCCGGTACCTTTGAGCTTTAAGCCGCCGCCTATGGCCGTCGTGTAGTCAGACGACGGCATTATGGGTTGTGGACTTAGAGTTAAAGTTTTGGTGGACCGCGTGGAGCTTTGGCGATCGCAGCGCGCGCGGCACTCCGCACGTGACTGGTGGGGCTGATGTTTATGTGCTTACCTGCCGTCCCCAGCGCCAGGGTTCGTAGACGCTATCTGAGAACTATGAGCATTAAATCCTAAGTCGTGACATGAAGAAAACTATCTAATTCCAACGCTATTTTAGCACTTCGTCAAGTACTCGTAAGCCGTTGAGTTCCCTTGGGCTTGTACATAAGATGACAGTCGATCTCCAGTAGTCGGTTGCGTTCAAACAGAGCGCGCACAAATTGCTGCACCTCGCGGCCGATATTGGTACGCGGATAGCGACCTTGGAGCTTGCTATGATCGTGAACGGCGCAAAGTCTCTGCTTGAGCTACCTGTGGAACTTCGTCTTCGCATCTTTCATTACGTCCTACCAGAAAACCCACTGCAAGTCCAGCCAGCGGATTTTTCAGGTCTACTGTATAGCTGCAAAACCATTCAGGGAGAACTTGAGACCCGAAATTTGCAAAGCTTTGGCCCAAAACCTTCACGAAATCGCATCACGAATAATACTTATGAACACCGGGAGACATGCTGGCCACGAGATCATCTACACACCTCCCACCACTTTTCATGGCTGGCTCAATCTCACAGTCTATCGTACAACGCAGAGGAACGTACGGGACATGCTCGACAGTTTGGTCGAATTCCATTCTTTTGGCTTCAACACTTTCACTGTAGCATTCCGCGAGGATTCTCAGAGCTGCAAGAGCGCAAGGGCAGAGACATCTCCAATCATGAATGGAGCTATTTATCTGGCGAAGCGAGTTTGCGACTGGGGCAAATACAATGGCTACCTAACTACAAAGAGACTGGTACTCGATTGGAGTGCACATCCTGAACAGCCGGGCGTCAATTTCCTTGATAACTTCACGAATCACATAAAGGCAGATAAGACCCTAGAAGTGCGTGGATTGCTGGACGATGCAGGCAACTCAGCTGGAATGTGCTTCACTAGGTTGCCCACAAAGTATACATAGAGAAAAGTGCGGCATCACCCGACTGCCTCTTTGTTTACGTACTCCACAATACAAAGGGGAAGGAACTTCAAATGCAGTCAGCACAGTATTCGACTTGCTGCTACTCAGCTCGCTGGACCACTATGTCACATCAAGTTCACACATTTAATCCCCAGCTCTGACAGCCAGCGCGCTAATTGGAGGCCCAGGAGAATACAAGACGATAGAGGCCGAACATTTTTATGTGACAGGACCATGCCAGAAAACGACCTGGGAACGAAGTTGACACGATCGCACAGAGGAATTCGCAAATCGTTGCTCGCGATCGAAGTTTTGAAACACTTCACAGCGTTCACCCGCTTCCACAGCGCATTCATTGCTCGTTCTTGCGTATAAAAGTTCGCATTGGCACCGAGTATTGTATCCACAACACATCGCTACCTCAAATCATATATCAATCTTCTACACCAATCAATATCGACACTACAAAACAGCACACAAACTACGAATACACTCAAACAACTCCAACCACTAATATGTACGGACGAGGAAACCCTTACGGAAGCGGCAGGCGAGGCCGCGGTCGGAGCGGCCGCGATGGCAGGCAAGATCCGCCGGGCATGATGCCCGGATATCCGGGTATGGTTGACGATGAGAGCGACTTCGGCGGGTCCGATGATATGGGACCACCTATGGGTGGGCCGGGTATGATGCACCCTGGCATGGGCCGTGGCGGTATGCATCCTGGTATGATGGGTGGTCGTGATGGCATGCACCCCGGCATGATGGAAGGTCGAGGTGGCGGTATAAATCCTAGCATGGGAGGGCTATGCGAGGATCATCGCAACATGATGGATATGTTGGCCATGGCCGCAGCTTTGAGAGAAATGGGAGGCGGCGATTTCTCGGATGACGAGGATGACTATCCTCCCATGCGCGGGCCACGAGGATTCCCGGGACGCCGCGGTAGGATGGGAGGAGGCCGAAGAGGCCGAGGAGGTATGAGTGGTTTTGAAGGACCTCATGGAGGCGGATGGTGAGGATGACTGGAGTTATTCACAAATTTGGTTCGCAGACATGGAGATTTATGAGATGGTTGTAGCAGTCTAACTGTGTCATTTGTATCTGGCTTGTTCTGCAACTTTAGATCCACTTCATTCGCATTTGACTATGAAATATTGAAAACAAGTCCTCTCTTCTGACTCGCCGAAGGAGCGTCTCTACGCAACATATGCTGCCGCTGTGCGCTTAGCCGCCCTCGGCCTGCAGACCGTGCCAATAGTCTGCGTAGGAGTTACACAGACGATAGAGCGCGTAGTCGGCGTTGGTGTCTCTCTGATTGTGCCGGTCGGTCTAACACCGACCGTAATATCAGCGTTTCCCCGTCCTTGCTGCCCCTCAACAACCATATAAGTGTTGCCCAGACTTCCCATGGGCAAACCAGCCGCAATCCAGGCCTTGTAGTGATTGTTGAAGGTGATGGTGCCACCGCGACGATTTGTCCTCCGGACCGAAAAATACTGGCGAAGATCACCATTGTATTTGCTCCAGAGCTCATACTGGGCCCCATCGCTATTGTGATACCCATAAAATGAGTGACCTGCATTGTCAGAGGGATTGTGCTCTGCAAATGCGTCCATGACGTAGAACTCTACGCGTGGGTTGCTCGTGAAGCCATAGAGGGCAAGGTAAGAGTTCCCCTGAGGATTATAATTCGCCGTGTAGTTTACCACGCTGATGATTGTTTAGCTTCATTAAGAAGGAAGTAATGATGACCGGACGAACAGTGTTTGGCTTCCTCGATAGCCTTTGCCGACAACAAAGTTTCCCCCTCCTCCCAGAATCCAGTCAACCGTGAAGCGACCGGCGTCAAGACTCTTGTACGTATAGTTTGTTGCCTTCTCGCCGTTACCCCAGTTCTGGATAAAGAACTGCTGGCTTTGAGCAAGTGTAAAGAATGCAACTGTCGTGGCAATGATGAGCTTAAGGGAAAACATCTTGTTGATCCAGGATGTCCTCGCAATTCAAGAAGCCCCAGGACCATTTTAATACTTGGTCCATGGCTGCAACGCCACCCTCGGAGAGCATCATTCTGTTTTCGTATTCACCAATATTGGAATCTTACCGCGCATGCATGTTTTGGCTCATCCGGTGGGCATAGCGTAGCGTCAGTGATTCTGTACTGCAGTCAGCTATGCAACACCGAAGGAGCATCGCAGTGTGCATAAAGAATATATAATTGGAATGTGACGTAGCTCTTTTTTCTGCTGCAGAATAACTGGAACTCAACCGCTTCGTAGCGTTTTGTCGCGAGTCCTTAACCGCCTCCCGGCCGGACACTATAAATCATCTTCATACTTATCTTGTGTAATCATTAGACACTCCCAAAGCTATCCAGTGCTTCATTTTACATTCCATCTCTATCCCACAGCTCAATGTGGCTGTCCCGCTGTGTTCTCCATATGCGGCTTATCCTGCAAGTTGCGAGGCTGCCTGTTGTCGCTCCCAGGTATCCGGGTTTTGTTTACCCGGTCGCGGACATGCAGCATTGTCATACAATATGATATTACGATGCATGTAGATCTTTTGCGACTTCCGTTGTGCACACGAGGGACAACCTACAAGTTCCACTTTTCACAAGAAGATGTACTGAAGGGTATGGTATCTGGAGGAAAAGATCGTCAATTCTACCACAACCATGGCATAGCACTCGGAAAGAGAGGCATAGAGGTAGTTTTCTGCTACAATAGAAGCTTCGCGACTAACGAAAGCGCTTGCGGGTTACTTGCGGGTTGGCTGTATGTAAGTAGTTGGTGGTGTGAGCTTCATATGCGGAGTCTTGGGTTGCAGACATGCAAGCCCAATCGATAAAGCTAAATACGCCACAATTCTGCTTTGCTTCCACCTCGTGTTCCTCAGCAAGGGTGGTGGGCTTCTATGATGTACACTCTTCATTCAGCATCCAAACTTCCACTGAGACAAACCCCCAAAGCACGCCATCTCAATACCAGTCACCTCCAATCTCATCGGCCTTGACCTTTTTAGGATTAGAAGAGAGTATCCGCTGACCCGGAGGGTTGTCTGTGAACGCGCTCTCGAAGACGCCGCTGACAGCTCGTCGTCCGATCTCTAGGAAGCTGTCATAACTGTCACTCTCCCCGCTTATCGCAGCCCATTCCTTGTCATCCGGTGATCGGCCCGGGCCTAAGTCGCTCCACCTTGTGGCTATCAAAGCTTGCTTAAACCGGTCCGGAGACTGGATCTTCACAGTCTTGTCCTCGACAAGCTTCAGCTCGAATACGTATTCTGTTGGACACATTGGGCAGCGACGCATAGGCCTGCAGCGGCTACACAGACTGACAAACCCGCTCGCCTTCCTTGCGCCAACCTTGGCTTTGAGTTGTGTGAGGGCGTCCGGGAGCTGCTCAAACGGGATATGGTCCAGCGCGCATTTAGGTATTGAGGTCAGTATGCCATCCTTCCAGTGTGAGCAGACACTGAAGTACGGAGTGTAGTCGCCCCGACTGAATAATGCCATGCGCTTCGCTGCAGTTGTCATACCTCCCTCGACATAGCGTTGTGACTTGATTCGCATCATCACGTGGCCTTTTTCCGTGACATGATACATGCTCTCGTGTGTCCACTCCGAGTATGGGTCTTTCCATCTTCGTGCCAGAGTTTGGTGTTTGATACCGAATTCCGGTCCAAATGCCCATGAGCGTCGCACTAGCTGTACAAAAGCAAAGGGAAGCGTGCGACCATCTGTGATTCGTAGACGTGGCGGCGGTCGATGGATGTTGGTCTGATTCGGGCAATCGAAAAGCGGATTGAGTACGTGATGGGGTTTGAGTGTCTCAGATCCAGGCTGGATACGCAAATGCCACTGGGCACAAGGGAAACAGAAGAGGTGACGTGGCATCTTGTGATCCATGGCTAGAAGGAAATTGAGGCGATGACCACGATTGGCCGGGTCCACTAGCAGTTTGTGTGGGTGATTACCGAGCCGCGTGTACATAGTGCGACATGTTGAGGAGAGGTTGCAAACATCGAAGGGTGTCAGGAAAGACGCGATGTTTAGCCAGACTTCCGGTGATACACCACTGAGCATTGCGGTTCCATCAGGTTTTGAATAGTCGTAATCAAGGGTCTCTTCGTAGACCTTCTCGTCGATGGTGTCCATGGTTTCGTTGAAGGTGAAAGCATGCATCATGTCTGTCAAATCTTTCCTCTCCCCCGTATCTTTATCGAGGATCTCTTCAGGCTTAGGCATTCGATGAGCTTTGCTCAGCTTCGCAGAAGACATCTTCGGTGGTGCACCGGGCCCTTGCGTTTGCATGTGATCATTACTGGATTGAGGTATTGAATATGATCTTGAGCTCTGTGTGCTGTACAGAGGAACAGCATATTGTTGTTGTCCTTCGGAATTGCGACGATACTCTGCTACCTCCGGACTTGAAGGTGCATATCTTTGACTGTGGGTGTTGGTTGCAGCATAAGGGCTATCCCGATAATTCGGTAGCACTGCGGAAGTTTCGTATTCTGGAGGGCCAGCTTCAGCGGTGGTTTGTTCGATGCTTTGCTGTGTGAAGCTACCTGAATCCTGCCGTCGGGGGTTCGCCACGATCTCCGTACCAAGCTTTTCGGCGTGGCTTAATTGGCTATGTGATCCTTTCTTCGATAATTTCCTGCGCTCATTCGAGTTATTTGAGCGCCCTCCAAAGAAAGCACGCAATCCGCCTTTCTTGGATGCTACTTCGGCCATTTTGATGAGGCTGCACGTGATATGAGGCGCGTAATTGAGCTGGCGCAAAGTAGCGAATCAAGTATGCCGTTGGAGTTGTCGTAAGGCCTAGAGTACTAATACAAAGGGAGGAAGGTAATGCAAAGTTATACACAATACGGGTGTCGGCACCTCGAGAGGCAGTGAATAAGTCCAGTGTTGTTGATGGAGATCGTCATAGCGCAATCACGGATCGCCTCGGCGAAACATCGCTCCGCCGTGTTCCGCAATAGTACTGGGCACCAAAGTTCACCTAGTCTCCCGGATGCCATCCATCATCACGTAAAAGTGTTCGGCAGGCGAATTGGCGGACGGAGTGCTCAACCAACCATACTTTCGGTTTCAATTGGAGCGATCGTGGAGGAAACCGCATTCACGCACAGACTGTCTGACGTAATGCACAAAGCACAACCACTTGGTGGTGCAATAATTCGTGCGCGCTCTGCTCAAATCCTAATTGCTGTCTAATACATAACTCTGGAAAGATGAAACGACAAGAGCCTGTCAGAAAGGTTGACGACTATGTGTCGTGTTTAGCAAGCACACCAAGCGGCTGTACACCATCAAGAATAGACGAGAACAACTTTTGGGATACGACAAGTAGTTGCGCGCAAAGTCGTGTGTTGATTAGAAGAGAGGCAATTGTGATGAGAGATGTGCAATGTGAGAGGAATTTCATGTGTAGCATTGATGTACCTGAGAATTCAATCATGTCCAAAAGACTACCCCTGGTAAAAGCACGTTGATCGATCAGCCTGGTGCGTCATCACTGGGCGCTCAGTGAGTTGTCTTGCGAAGCCTCCTTCTGCCAGCCGCGCGCCCTCAAATATAGTAGTACTTCGATAGCAAGCCATGAGGACACACTCAACGACTGTAGTCGCTGTCGCAATTGTTGCAGTCTGACTGTAAGTCGCGTTCGGTGCTGTGCATGGCTGTCAAGATATGGTCCGGCGTGCATGAGGAAGCTCATGAGGTGATCAAAGTTTTCGTGATCAGCAAGAGACGCAGATAATATCAGGTTATCCAGAATATGAAGTACGATGCCAGGCGTTGTGCTGGTGATCTTGCCCATGGTGCAAAGCTGACCGAGGAAGTTGAGCAGCCCGCGATTCCAGTTTGGTTCAGACACCATCCGCTGAAATTCAGCCTGACACATGCTCGTCATCTCATTAAGCACCAAAAGTGCGCCACTCAAGGGTAGATGTGGTGCCGACAGTTCAGGATCGATTGTGGTCGCTAGCATCTCGTATACTTTTGCCGCTGCATTGGCCGCCCATGATGTGTCCGCCCAGATTCGCGTTTGAATTGTATCGCATACGAATACTAATCGGTTATAGGCGCCGTTCAATTGCTGTGTGATGACTTGTATGGTTTGAATAGCTTCTGGTGTCCCTACATCGTTGGGTAGACCATATATGATGTTGTTCAACTCGGAATGATGTTTCGGTAGCCTTGTCCCTGACAGAGGCGAGCGACATTGGGACCGGAGAAAGAGTTGTTAAGAAGCTCTCAGGTATTCCATGGCCAGAAAGAAAGTAAGAGCTGGGGTTTTTGCCTGACGGTACCTTCTGCATACTGCTCCGCATAGATTGCCGAAGAATTGACCCACGATAGACGGCAACATCGACTTCTGCAGTGGCAAGCGCATTATTAACTGGGCAGCCCGTTCGACTTCGGTAGCTCTTCCTGCACACGTCTCTTCTCTTGTTTATTGACGTAGGCATCCAGACGTTTGTTTGTGTCACGAGATGGTGCTTCGGACGGCCACGATATGGTGCTTCGGACAGCCACGATATGGAATGTACAGACATGTCTGCTCAAGGCAGCGGATGGATCTTAAGAGGGGAGTGGTGAAATCAGATTGAGTTCGTCAAGTTCCGATCGCACTGCAGTCGATCACCGTCTAGTGCTCTGCGTCAGTTCCTCCATCGCCAGGTCGCGTTCCTGTGTAGCAAGTAGTCCTTCGATCTTATACTCTTCCAGATACCCCAGAAACCACCAAGAGGCCATATATTCTTCATTTGCATACCGAAGTCCTTGTTCGTCATCTCCGTATATTTCTCGATGTCCACATGAACTTTGTCATACACGCCGGGAAGCGCGCCGTCAGCCCGATATTTTCTGCGAAGCCTCTCGTGCCACTCGCGATCGAACTGGGACCAGAATTCTTCCTTGTTGTAATACGTATGCGCATATAGCCATTTCATGCCACCCATGTCGCCCAAAGTCTTCTCGAGTGCGCGGTTCTTCGCAAGGTAATTCGTGGGATCTTTCGGTCCAAATCCCCAAAGTCCAATGTTCAACATTTGGTCGTCCTTCAGATCACCCTTGGTATGAGGATGCATGGTCGGCTGCGGGCTTTGCTTAAGTGGGCAGAGCCACAAAGGCCAGATACCAAATGTCTTGTCCGTATAGTCGATGAACTTTTCGGCATTGGGGTAGGGCAGCGCCATATCTTGGACAATGTACCGGGTCGCAATACCGGATGCATGAAGGGCGCGGTACAACATCCGTGTATGGCAAAAATCGTCCAAGAACCATCTAGTGAAGGAGTTGAAAGGGAAGCGCATGTACTGGAAAGCGGAACGGCCAACCCAAAACCCTCCACGATCGTAACGAAACATGTACTCGGCCAGTGGTATGTAATCGGTTACTGGCTGTGTTGATTGGCGCGTAGCAGCTTCGACATGTAGATAGAACCATGGATCCCAGGGATTGCTGAAGGTTTGCGGCTTGATATTGGCAGGTAGCTCATCTGTCATTTCGCCGGTCACGATAGCACCGTGATCTTTGCTAAAGAGAATGCCGTCTACGTAGTCGTTCGCCTGGCCTTGAGCGCCTTCGGTATGCTCTCGAACCTGTTTTACGGCTTGCGCCACGCTGCGAACTGGCCAGTATGTTGTTTTAACATACTTTTTCGCTTCAATAAGCTGCAAGTCTACGAGCGTAGTGACACCAAGGGTGCCCACAGCGCCCGCACCTCCCCTAAATAAGTCGCTGTTGATTTCTTCGGAAGCTTTAACAACCTCGCCGCCTGCAAGTATCATTTCCACCTCGTTAATTGTTCGATCAAAAAAGCCGTACTTGAAACTACTGCTTTCGCCAGCAGTACCAGCGTAACCCCCTCCAACAGTGATACCGGGAAACTCCATTACGACAGGAGGGACGAGGCCGTGAGGTAATGTCGCTTCCACAAGACGGTCCATGGGTACATTAGGCTCTACAAGCGCCGATTTGTTGGCAGTATCGACTTTGACAACATTCCTCAGATCACTGATGTCGACGACGCGCTTCTTGAGGTTCGGACGCGTGCTATTCGTTGATCCGTGAGATATCCGAAAAGGCTCCTTGCGGACAAAGTAGTTTTTCACCTTGGACGCGACCTGCGCCACGACGCGAGCGTGGCGATCCATAACTAGGAAATCGAATCAACAAGAAACGCCTGAAAACGCAGGAAATGCTATCGACACATGATGGAATTGCCTAGAAATGTTGAACGGCCGAGATGATTCATGAAAGCATTGTCGGAGATTTCGAGATTTTCTCCGGCGCTAGTCTATACATCAACTAGTCGAGCTCCACGTCCCATCTCCCTCCACCTTCTCTCCCAATGGGAATAGCTCCCCTCGATCGTGCATTGTAGTATACCGAGATGGATACATTGCTTCCAAATAGATGCTCCATTTCGTTTCAAAATTGCCAGAGTCACGAGACCTGCCTATCAAACATCCCGAGCTCGCAATCACAACTTGACAATAACCATGACCTGCTATACTCGCTAGGTTCACAGCACAGGTGTGTTCCCTCCTTCATAATATTGGAGAAACGACAGCAAATATATGATGAATAACAAGAATCGGCTTAGTGGCGATGACAATGAAGATGACGTGGCATGAGTACCGTGTAGGCCTGACCTAGGTGGGGGATATTTCGCTACTTGTGTACAGTAGTGAAGTACCCTATGGTGCTCTGACTACTTTTCGACCTGTCACCTCATATCTCTGCAGCTCCTGTATAATCTTGGGCGCATCCTTGAAGTCGTAGACTTCGATCCGCGGTGTAATTTTGCCCTCAAGAGCGAGCTGGAGCAGTTCGTCCATTTGCGCTTTCGTACCAGTCGATGAGCCCCGGATGGTGAGTCCTACTTCTATTAGCACACGAGAAAGCCTTGAAGATGGGAGTTCGATATACCTCGATTCGCGATGTGGATTGGGGACATGGGGAACATGAAGGTAGGTGGAGGCAAACCCACACACACAAAGACGCCACTGTTCCTTGCAAGGTCTGGAGCTTGCTGATAAGCTCTCTCGCTTCCTGCAACGCAGATCACACCGTGCGCGCCTTCGCCATCTGTGAGATCGCGGACGGCTTGCACAGCATCCTGCTTCATGTAGTCGACGAACGCAACAGCACCCATCTCTTTACTCAGCTTCTCCTTCTCCGCGCCACTATCGATCGCAATAACCTTATATCCCTTGATGGTAGCAATCTGAACGCCAACATGGCCGAGACCACCTCCAGCGCCAATGATCGCAACGTAATCTCCTGGTTGCACTTCCGGCTCCAATTTTGACACAGCACCAGCAAGACTCAATCCCGCGCAGAGCAATGGGGCCGCAACTTCGCTCTTGACGCCTTCTGGGATCATTGTAACAAAGTCGGCATGCGCCACAACATATTGCTGTAGAGTACCCCATACGCTTCTTCCAGTATTCTTCTGCTTTGCGCAATGGTTTATCTTTCCTTTCTTGCAGCTTGTGCATTCATTGCACGCACTCCAGAGCCACTTGATGCCCACCCTCTTTCCTAGGAGATCCTTGGACGCCCCCGAACCCAGCTTGACAACCTTCCCAACTCCTTCGTGTCCGGGAACCTCGGTGTACATGCCAGCTTGTTCAAGATTGTGGCAGTCTGAATGACAGATTCCGGAGCATTCGAGCTTAATGAGGACCTCGCTCTCGGCGGGCTGCTTTACTTCCACATCATCCCGGATCTGAAGAACACAGCTGGGGCTTGGATTCTCAATCCACGCCACAGTTTGCTTGCTGGGTATCGAGTCGGCAGCCATTCTATTCTTCGGGATGGGGGTATCGAGGGGATATCCGTGAAGGAGAAGAGTGATGACTTTGTGGGACCACGGTTCGTCTGACTGGCTCTCCAGGTTCAGGAAAGGGACTGAAAAGAGCTGGGGATTGCCATGAAAAGTGGTGTCTGGAAAGCTACCCCGCGGCCCCACGTTCGGAGACCTCCGAGGAGCCGCCAATCAGAAAACGTCAAGCTCCGCAGACGGTTGATATTTCCGGCTCTTGCACCATCACTCCTGAAGTTAGAATGGCATTGATACCTTACGTGGCAAATAGAGCTGGTCTTCGGTCGGTAAGGTGTAGTATTATACCAGCACGTGATGGACTAGAGCCTTCTAAGGTTTTTATAGCTGACGATCCTGTGCTACTACATCAACTCTTCAGTTCTTGAAAGTGCTGGTAGCAATGTATGAGAACATTTTGTTAGTCACATCTATGTCATGACATGCTTAGAGAGCTCATCTTGTCCTACTAAATCCTCAACGTTATAACACTACCTGGTAATTGTATCTCTGTTCATATCAAAAGGATGGTGAGGTGACCAAAAGCCTTCTCAAGTGTGGTTTTGTCGGATATAAGATGTTGTCAGTGAAGGAGAAAAACGCAAAGAAGTGACTTTGTACCTGCGATACCGCACTGATTAGCATCATTACTATCTTGTGGTGAATAATAAACCCAGTATCTGTCCAGTCAACCACATGCTCGCTTTTTATATGTCCATACCTTCGTACTGTTGACCTTCTCGCGTCCAATTGCTCTTGGACGTTCGGATTCATCGCCCTGGGCCATGAACACTCTTCGTACGCTCACACAATCCAAAAGATTCTTCTTCTTCAACGCTCAGCACAAGGCCGAGAAGTCAACGAAAAAAACACTGACTGCCGACACAGTCAGGTGTATGCTACGCTCCTTTGCCCGTGAGAGCGAGATTGCTCACTGTACTCACAATGCGTGACTCGACTGGGGAACGGCGCCATATCAAGACCACTTCCGTACGCGCCTGCGGATCCTCACGGGAGAATGGATGAGTACCAAGGTAAACACCGGTCAAAAACCTTTAGGAACCCATACAGACCTCGATACAACTGACTCTGATATATGCATAGCAAGACACTGCAAGCCGAAGGGTACCGAGGCTGCGCAGTGGGGTGCGCGACCTGACAAATCGATGTTGCGAGCGTTCAGAGGAGCTCAAGCAACGGCCGGCGCAACGACACGTCCGAATACCTCCAGGTCACTGTCAGGCAAGCAACGCGTTGGACGGAAGGCCATTCGGGGTTTGGTAGACAGCTGCAGCTAGCGGAATCGGAGTGTTCGGTGAAAGGATCGGCTGCGTGAGTTTCGCTGAGTGTCTTCACTACGCGCGGACTTTCAATTGAAAAAGGGTAAGCGAAGGCCGAGTCTCAAAGTTGAAGCAATGAGCGAGTGTGGGTGTGCCGTGGAGAGGAAATACAGGTGAGGGAGGCAGCTGCCTCTTATACCGTCCCCCGCATGTCCAAGGCGCTAGCCTGCTGAGGTCTGTGCCCTGACCGTGTGCCCTCTGTGCGCAGGCTAGTGGAGGTGAAGGAGAGTCACAGGTGAAGGTGGACGGATCCGGCTAGTGGCGAGATTGGAATCAAGCCGAAATGGTTTGACCATGGATTGCGGAGCTCAAGGTCGTTGTATGTCTATGTCTTTCGAGCTTCTCTTTCCCTTCCATAGATTGCCATGCATCTACAATGATGAACCATTAACACGGAGAGTGGGACGTTAAAGCAGACGTCAAAGCAGGTGTGCCTTATACAGCTACAGTACCGCAAGATCAACCCTATTGCAGTCTATCAGTGCCTGTAAATTGACAAAAAAAAGGTTTTTAAGAAGTGAAGAGGGTGATGGGAAGCTCGCGGTATTTGGAAGGTATGTGGAAACTGAGTAGAGGTAAATGGAGGTACCGCCGATGCATGTTGGAGCCATGCTCAAATTAGCGTATTGTAGGGCTTACTTTATGTTTAAGGCGATGGGCCGACACAGGGTGGTGCAACCATTCGTCCCCGTCCTCAAAAAGTGAATGCCAAACCGCATGCCTATAGCTTATTCTGTACAGCTTCACTGACTTTTGAGGGTCTTCTAACATGCCGTTAAGCCTTCAGATATCATCAGGCTCTCATGTAAGATAATACTCGTCTTGCATTCGTTCATGGGATCTGAACAGGGCGCACACGAATTACAGCGACATCTGGCGGAGACGCGCACCCAAAAGTCCAAGAGTGACGCGAGAAGTTGAACACCTCGAAAATATCAAGACACAAGAAGGATAGACATTCATTTCATTCATCACACAATACTTAAAACGTCGCCGTCAACCGCTGAATCAAATACTCCCCGCTCTGGATATCGCCATACTTCCTTCCAGCCTCCTCATACGTCCCCGGAATCGCCTGTATCATGCGCTCATAGTTCGGATTGCAGAAGTACGCAATCGAGTATCGCGGCGGGTACACGTCTTTGTCGGCATCCTCAGGCTTTGGTGGCGGCTCTACTACCCGGTGCAGTGTCGATTTGATGGTGTCGTTGGACCATCGCGCTAGCAGGTCACCGGCGTTGACGACAATGGTGCCTTCGATGGGTGTGGCGTCTACGAATGTGCCCTTGGGCGAGCGGACTTGCAGACCGCCACGGACGTCCTGGAATAGAAGAGTGATTGAGCCTGCACTTTTGTCAGTGAACGTCGAAGACTTAAATTCGGATAGCCGTACCGTAGTCGCTGTGTTCTCCAGCCCTGACCTGCAATTGCCCGTCATCCCTCTTGAAGATCTTCTTCGACACGCCAGGATAATGCAGCAGCCTCAGCGTATTGTCACCCGCATCTGTGAACTCATCGAACCAGCTCTCTTGTATGCCCATACCCAATGCGATCGCGCGCATAACCTGCATATGCAAGCTCTTGCATGTGTCGAAGAAGTTCATCATCTCTTTCTTGAAGACCTTCGCGTCTTCGTCTCCGCTGGGCCACATGTTGGGCGTCTCGGGCTGATCATCACGCCCAATTTCCAGGCTTTCTTTCAAATCGGGTACGATCTTGCGAAGCTCTGCTTCCGTGCCTGTTTCCTCGAGCACAACGAGCTTCTCGCGCCCTTGTGCGACATATCCTCTATTCGCGGCGGCAGAATACCAGGCCAGAGCATCCTTCTGGTCTTGTGGGCGGTCGAAAAATTTGGCGCTGTTGGCGAAGACGGTGGATATAGTGGATGGCGATATGCCGTGGTTCTTGAGGTATACGAAGCCAGTCTTCTGGAAGCCTTCGAGGACTGCTTTGGCGGTTGTCTGTTTCGCGGCGGGGTCATTCGACAAAAATTGTCCAAAGTCTATAAGCTGTCGCGCCGCATATCAGAAGTGGTCAAAACGCGAAGGAGTTGTGCGCGTACTGGAATATTCAAGTCATCCTTCGCGACTGCCGATTCTTGGGTTGTGCCTGCCATTGCTGATTGTTTGATGTCGCGTGCGACAGCTAATGCGGGGTACTAAGTGGAAAGGAAGTTCTATGGTCCTTCAAGCACGTGGAATATTATCTGCGGAGAGAAGCATTCAACATCATACGACGAGCGCGCTCTCAGCGGCCATCTCCGCCGTGGCTTCATGCTGAGCTGCCGATTGTGGTGGGGAGCGGCATGCCAGAGACGGAAGGTACAGACGAGTTTGATACAAAGGTGGGGTGCGCCGCGACGCGACTTCAACACCACGATAACATCACGACCATTTCAATGACACATCAGCACACTCATTTCTCCATGTTCTTCGATTACAAAGAAGTTTGAGGCCCACGTTCGTACAATGGCACTGTTGCGAAATTTGGTGAGAGTGTGACATCTGGAAGGGTGATGGGCCATTGCACATGATCCCACATTGAAAGAAATCAATACCTGACAGTTGTCTTTCAAATCATGTTTGTATTTCTGGTAGACTCCAGGTTAAAGCCAGTGTCGCCAGCTAATTAGTCCCATGAGAATATTGCAGTGTACCACATACAACTCCTGCGCAGAAGACCTAAATCACAAAGATCATAACTCATCAGCTTCCTCCAGCCCTACACAAAACTCCCATCCTCCCCAATTCTGCTATACTCCTGCTGTTGACCCTTCCACTTCGGACTACCCACGTCGTCAGCTTTACAAGCCTACCCTCCATTGCATTTTACTCACATACTAGAAGTAATTCTTCGCCGCCAGAATACCCGCCGCGCCAGCGGCATATCCAAACAGCAATTGACTCCAGCTTCCACTCTGCCCGCATCCTAAGGCAACAAGATCGTAAACCAGGCACCCACCAAAGATCCAGTCACTACACGCCGTCGCGCCTGCAAAGCCCAGACCTGTGGCGATTTGTACTGCGCTGTTGGGTGGTATGCCTTTGTAGAACGCCGCGCTGGTGTTGTGGAGGAGGTCTAGGACGCCAATTCCCGCAAACGTCTTCGCGACGATGTGCGTGAGGAGGTTGGGCGTGGAGTTGTAATCGATGGGCTCAAGTTGGGTAGTGATGTAGAATAGTTGCGCGACTGTGTTGATCGTGACGAAGATGTTGGATGTAGCGAGATTGTTGGAGTTCCAGAAGAACATCCACGCTGTTGTGATGCGTTAGCAGCATTCTTCATGTCTTCTTCCGCACATCGTACAAAATTTGTGGACCAAGTAGGCTGTACTTACTTCCAATACAAACATTCCCCAGCGCATACGCGTATGCAAATCGATTCATCATCCTCGTCTCCGCCGCATTGCCCTGCTGATTCCAAAGTTTCCATAACCATGCAAGTTGGAAAAGCTGCTGCGGGAAGAAGAATCCCGCAATGAAGTACGGCTGGGGACTGAACGCTGCGAGATTCTTGTTGTGAATGTCCAGCATGTTGGGGCTACTGAACATGCCATATTGCTGCGCTGCGAAGTCGTATAGGAACGATGCTGGCGCAAGGTAGCGCACGATTTGGGATTGATTGTTGCCCATGGTTGCCGTGGATCTAGTTGCGAGTGAAATTCAGTGAGACATGTTCAGACTTTTGGATAAAGGCTGGCATTGGATTGAATGATCATACTGACGCGTTGACGCGTGTGAGATCAAAGACGTCATGCATGCAATTCCGAGGATTCCGAGGATTCCGACCCCAAGGTCGAGACGTCAATGTGTGGTGGGCGTCATCACCATCATCGTTGCGCGTGCGGCTTCGACGCGCCGCGGAGCATGAAGAGACGAGGCTGAAGCAAGGGGCCTAATTAATTCAAGTCGTTATAGCGAATAAAATTTTAGCAACATAGTCGTGAATGCGAACATGGCAACATGCCTCCCAGTGCGCAGGTGGATATCCATAAATAAAGAACCATACACCGTAGACGAGCTGAGACGTCGCCAATGACCCCCAAACGCCGATTATGCATACAAACCATGCACTACCAAAGTGCAGCATCCTTGTCGAAGCGCACCAGCTCTTTTCCTGCATCTTCAACATCCTTCCTCGCCTTCATGCGCATGTAGAAAATCGGACAATCTCTCGATTCGCAAATGACTTCGCAATGCACACTGCCCTGGCAGCGCTGGCATTGTGTCCAGAGTCGTGAGAAGCGAACTTCGAGTTCACTGACTTTGCTGAGCGTCTTGGTGTACAGCTCACCGAGCCTTGGGCGGCAATTTTCGCACACAGCTCCATCCTTCTCATGCACACCAGTGAGAGGTTTCTTGCAGCCCATACAGGTTGACGTCTTCTTCGTGAACTTCATGAGCCCACCCATGGTTGGCGCCGCGACGGTGATGGACCGCGTATGCTCGCCGGTAAGCAACGAATTTGCTTTCTTTTCGCCGAGGATAGGCTCGAAGATCCTGCCAAGTGGCTTCGCGAGTTGGTTATCAAGGTAGTACTTGGTGTCGATGGGTATGTTGTTTTCCAAGACGTAGAGAGGATCTTCTGACTTCTCAAAATTTCTGGCACCGCTTGCACTCTTGATCATGACGTATGCCACACGATCACCCAGAGCAGGTGCAGAACCTGCATCTCGTTTTTTCATGCGTTCTGCTAACTCAACGTGAGCCTGTTTATTGGCATAACCACCGGTACCATCCTTGTTCTCTTGTTTGGTAAGAGCCTTGGTAATGACGAGATTTGAAAGATCGATTTTGTTCTGCAAAAGATCCGCAATCGTCTCCTTGACGAACCTTGTAACATGTTAGTGGTTATACTCTTTGTATGGAGATTCGGCTTACTCTTGCGCGCCTTCTGGGTCCTGATCGATCAACAACATGCGCAACGACGTGTCGATAACGTTCACAACAAGACGACAATTGTCTCGACGTACTGTCTCGATACCCTTCGTGTCCATCTTGTCCCATTTGACTGGATTTGTCCAGTACAAACCAGCATAACGCTTCTTGTTGATCAGTAGATATGGGAAGTAGACCTTTTCAAACTCTAGTTTGATAGGCTTGACGAACTTCGACGACACATATTGGGCGGCCTCCTCGCCTAACTTCATTGCCTCTGCCAGCTCAGATGTACCAAACTTGACCATGACGGAGTCGGTATCACCGTAGATGACCTCGGCGTCATGACTGTATCCATTGGCGATGTTGTACTTGGCCTCGACTTCAGCCTTGGTCTTTTCAATCATTTGACGACCGATACTCGTAGTACTACTGGCGATCGCAAGACAGGGCAGCTTGCCATTCGTAGCACCAGTGAGACCGTAGACGGAGTTTGCGGTAACCTTCAATGCCAATTGACGACCATTCAACACAGCCTTCTTGAAGGGGTCTGTCTCAACTGCTAGCTCTTTCTTCGCCCTTTTACGCGCACCCAGCAATTCTTCCAGAATTTGAGATAGAAGACCTTTCCGAGTCTTCGCGGTGCAGAACATATCGCCGTTTGGTGTTACGATGTAATCCTCGTCTTTCTTCATCTTCAGCTTCTCTACTGTCTGTCGATCCAGCCAGGTGGTGTAACATAAGTTATGCGCCTGCATGATACTGGGATACAGAGATGCAAAATCGAGAGTAGCGACCGGCTGCTTGTAGTACCCTCGCTTCGGCTCAATGACTGTGGCACCTTCGTACTGATCACCGTTGTCACCTTGATTGGGAAGGTCCGGAACGATGAGTTGATGGTCGAGAGCTTTTCGAAACAGCTGGCTGACGAACCTGATTTGCTGTCCACGTGCTAGAATATAGTTGAAGGGTACACCTGTGACCCTGGCCATTTCGGTATAATTGACGAGACACATGAGCTTGTCCAGTAACCGCTGCGGCAAGTAGGCATCTTTTAAGCAGTAGACTGCCAAACGTCTCCGGGAATTCGAGTCGCCATTGTAGAGCTCTGTGATCATGCTGTGATGTACGTCCTCTTTCTGCTCCTTCAGGAAATGCGCGCAAACAGAGTTAAGGGTGTAGCTACGAAGTTGATGATCGCGCTGGATGAGTTGCAGCAAATCAAGCTGTAGACGTCCATTGGTGTTGGCAGTCTTGGTGTCGCGGTTGCCGAGTTGCTTGCTCGAGAAATTCGAGGTTTGCACCTTGAAAGTGTTAGCCGTTATGCGCGAACAAAATTTGGTACAAAAGTGTAATGTTGAAAGTTCCATCAGTAGTGTGGTGTTTTTGTCTCATAGCCGAAGCTCTGAAGTAGCAAATACGTAAAATCCAGATCATCATAGAGCAGGGTGGAAGGGCAAAGATCGTGGGTATACGTACCTTGGTCTGTACCGACTTCAGACGGGACCAATATGGGAACTTGGGCAGCTTGAGATGTTTCGCGCGGTCTAAAAGGTAAGGGAAATCGAAGTTCGAGGTATTGTAACCAATAATGACATCCGGGTCGACTTCCTCCAAGAAGTCACGCCACTTCATAAGCATCTCACCCTCGTTGCTGAACGATAAGATCTGTGTGGCCACGATAGGGCTGACTGTATCCATGCAGAAGACATTGCGTACAAACGGCTTGGATTCACCAGATCTTGTGACGACGTTGGCGATTTGGATGACGGGGTCGACGTTCGGCTCTGGAAAGATACCTTTGCGACCAGCGCACTCGATATCGAAGGAGAGGATGCGAAGAGGGGCGATCTTAGACCACTCGCCCTCGGACAAATGTGCTATTAGGTCGCTGTAGTGTAATTGCGCCTCGATTTGGCAGTTCGAGTGACGGTCGCGCGGGTTGAGCATCTTGTATTTGCCAGCTGGGACCTCGACCCAAGACATACCAGCCATCTGCGAAATCAGTAGTGTTTCGCTGCAAATGCGCCAGGCTGCTTACTTTGGTATCAATCATAAACCTTAGCACGTATGTGATGTTGTCGAATGTGAGAATTTCGTCGTGCCCAGATGGCCATAACCGTTTCCAATTGGCGAAGCCTTTTGAGACCATGGTCCTTACGCGGTTGATCATTTTCGGGTCGATGACGGTGATCTTCAAGTATGGACTCTTCTGGTTGCCCTGGTACCTCAAGATGTTCTCCCTCATCGTCATCTGCACCGAGTAAATGACGGCTGAGTGCTGGTTTAGCTGTTTCTGGCATTCGCTTTCGAGGTAGATCTTGTAAGCATCGCAGTCTTGCGGTTGGAAGCCTATCGGCGCGGCGACGTAGAAGTAGTGCATGAAGCCTGTCACGTGGACTAGTACAGAGTTTCCGTTCTATATGAACGTATTAGCTCGGATGAACATGGTCGGTGTGTCCTGCATTACCTCTGTGACGCCAAAGAGCTTGACCGTGGTCCTTCCGCCATTCAAGACTCCCTCTTCTGCTTCAATCTGTTGAAAGACGAGATTCTGGGTCAACTCGTTGAAGTCGTGTGCTAGTGCTGGCCGCTGCCATTGCTGGTCTTTCTCTGTGTTGTTCCCCTTCAGCGTCTCGATGTCCTGTGTCATCTGCTCAAGCGTCTCTTCGAACTGGCTCGGCGCCGGCTGGCTCGAATTGAAAGAGCCATTGACGTGCTTCACTGGTGGTGCATTCTTCTTCTTGCCGTCTTCGAACTTCAGCTTCTTTGAAGAGCGGGGGGATGCCTGAACATTGGCTCCATTGCTCGTGGCGTCAGCGAGAGCGCGCTTTGCGGGCGTCCTGGTGACTGTGCCGGGCATCTTGACGTGTTATGGAGACGAGATGTAAGGCGAAGCAGGTGTAAGTCGAAGAGAAGAAGAGGATGAATGAGTGTTGTGGTTTGGCATTGCAGACGCGGAAAGTGCAGGAGGGTGAACGCGGTAGTCGCGACACTACGCGTCATGGCCCGAGCCACCCCTGTTCGTGTTTAATGGGCACCAGCCACGGCCCACGGCACCCTCAACATGCACAACTCCGTGCACCATGATTGCACACAGTGACACTCTCGGATCGCTGGGCACCAACGGACAACCATCGCATCCTGTCTTCGAGGCTGCCTCAAGTGCTCTCATTGCAAACCTCGTTCCAAAGCAGCATCTACGGTACAGACCTCCGACCAAAGCATACGCACCTGTCTTGCGCATCCGATAGCCTAAAGTAAGAAACAGTGTCGCTAGGTGTCGATTGCGAGGGTGAAGCTCCTTGTATAGCTACAGTCACCCGCGTCGGCTTCCGTCGTAGTTGAACATGTAGTGCATAGTAGCGCTACCTTGGTAGCAAATTGCATTCACGACCAGCGAGCGTTCCGCGTGGGCCAGAATGAAGAGACCAAGACCAAGACACACATCGCAATGAATCTTGGCAACTCCATCTATCACGAGCAGGGAGCTGCGGCAATCTAGACATCTGCTTACGTAACAATCTGCACATAGCCAGTGTACGTCAAATCGCCGTTCCTCATCACGACCACGTGTCAACTCCAACCTCTCGAGCCATCCCGTCGACATTCAAGATGACTTCCACCGAACATGAAATCGTTCTTTCTCAAATCGAGACGGAGAGAGATGTCATTCAAGCCAACCATGCCGTCAGTGAAGCCTTTGGACGCCAGGCTAAAGACTCCGTATGGACAGCCATGAACCCCGGCTGGGACACCGAAGCTGGTCAAAAACTCAATGCGGAGAAGATGATCAAACAGTGGAAGAACACCACAACCAACAAGGACGGTAAACCGAACACTCTTTTCTTCAAAGCCACAGTACCAGATCTCGAGAAACAGGGCGACCGAAAAGTTGTCGGTCTTGCTATCTGGTCTCAGCTTTCCAATGTCGAAGGCTACGGCGACAAGTTCACTGGGGACATGTCAGATTCGCTTGCACGTCTGGAGAACGATACAGACAGACGCTTTGCAGATCAGATGTTCCGCTCGCTGTTCAAGAGACGAATCTCATACATGAAGGAAGTCGAGGCGTCAGGTCGAAATCCTCCAGCAATTTTCACTCTGGAACTATGTGCCGTTCACCCGGAATATCAGCGCCGTGGCATTGCAGGCAGGTTGACGCGGGCCGGTCTGGACGAAGCGAAACAGAGGGGCAATCTGGAATGTACTACGGAAGGAAGTGCTATGGGACGTGCGGTTTACAGGAAGTTGGGCTTCAAGGATGAGGGCGTAGGTGACATTGAGTGGGATGTAGATGAAGAATTTCAAGGCAGGGATAAGCCGCCGAATGTATTTTTGAGAACTGGGGTTTAGTCGAATACCGTAGGCCATCCAAAGTCGTTCAATGCCAGGAAATAAACTGCGTACCAAGTACGGCCAGATGCTCTCTGCCATCTCAACCATCATGTCGCAGCTGGGCATCTCAGCGGCCAACTCCGCCATGGTGGACCTATTTGCCCCATCATTCTTTCCTGCATGAGGAAGGTGGGATGCAATGTTTGGAGGAGTGGGGCAAGAGCTCGAAGCTACCCCGCCAAAGGCTGAATGACCATGATAACACTCACACCATTGACAAACCTCCTGCTTGGCTGAACCTCACGACAAGAGTGTCAATTTCTCATGAGCAGGGCTGCAGTGAGCTGTCAAACGGAATTTCTCAAAATTGGCGTCAAGGACAATCCACAACCGCCACGATGCCAATTGTCGATATACATACCCATGTCTACCCTCCAAAGTACATGGAGCTCCTCCGCTCCAGAGACACAGTACCATATGTTCGAACTTTCCCCGATGCTCCTGACTCCGCGCGTCTGATCATTCTCCCTGGTGAAGATGACCCTTCCACCCCCTCAACATCACGTGGCCGCCCGATTGGATCCGAGTACTACGAGATCAAAGAGAAGATCGCATTCATGGACCTGCACAAGATCGACAAATCCGTCATCTCGCTCGCAAACCCATGGCTTGACTTCCTCCCCAAGGAAGAGGCAGGCGCTGCGGCGAAAAGCATCAACGATGATGTGAACGACCAGTGCTCGCAGTATCCAGGTCGATTGTACTTCTTTGGCACGTTGCCGCTTTCGGCATCGACGGAGGATATCGTCAAGGAGATTGAGAGACTGGGTACGTTGAAGTATGCGAGGGGTGTCATCATGGGTACTTCAGGTCTGGGCCAGGGTCTCGACGATGAGAAACTCGACCCCGTTTACGCTGCGCTGGAGAAGCATCAACAACTCATCTTCCTGCATCCACACTACGGTCTACCAGCCTCTGTCTATGGACCTAGGGCTAGCGAGTATGGACACGTTCTGCCCCTTGCGCTCGGCTTCCCCTTGGAGACGACAATTGCGGTCAGCAGGATGTTGTTGAGTGGTGTGTGGGATCGCTTCACGAAGCTCAGTGTTCTGCTTGCGCACTCTGGAGGCACGCTTCCATTTTTGGCTGGAAGAATTGAGTCGTGCATATTGCATGATGGGCATCTCAAGAAGCATGGAAAGACCGAGAAGCGGAGGGATGTGTGGGATATCCTCAAAACTAACATCTACCTTGACGCTGTCATCTACTCTGAAGTCGGATTGAAGGCTGCGCTTGACGTGTCTGGTGCGGACCGATTACTGTTCGGTATGCGTCATTTATCTGATAGCAGGCGTGAGAGGCTAACAGTGTGCAGGTACTGACCATCCGTTCTTCCCACCGCTCGAGGAAGAGGCGAAGGAGTGGCACAGTGTCAACGCAAACTATGGGGCCATATCAAAAGCATTCGCGACCGATGACAAGAAAGCGCAAGATGTCCTTGGAGGCAATGCTGTCCGTATACTCCGACTAGATTAGTAGCTTGTACAAGATGATACGACTAACACACATTGGGGACTGAAATTCCTCTAAGACTTTGAATTTTCACGGAACTTATTTCGTTATTCCGATGACACAACCCGTATGGCTCCAAGCTACTTTGCTGTACCAGATCATACTAATTCACGAGCTGAGATTTTCACGGCTGGTTCCTACTTAAAAACGCAATGGCCGTTCCACCGTACTCATGATAAGAAATACACTGCCATCACCCCGAGCAGGACACTTATCCACGCTCCATTCTTCCCCGCTCCGTTACTCACTGGCAATTCGCTACCACTTCCACTCCCACCACTCCTCACAATTCCATCCTCAAGCAAAACCCCATCCACCCCTCCTTCCACGCTGTCCAACGGAGCAACAAATGCCATCTGACTCCAACTAAACAGCGTATTCCTCCCACCGTACACGAAAACTTCAAATCTCCCCGCGAAGCTTTCGTTGACCCACACCTTGGTCCCATTAACGACATCCGTCTCGATGCGAAGTATTGCAGGTAGCTGAATACTGACGGGCTCGTGTGTGGAGGATGTAAGATTCGTCCAAATGCGCCCTGGATGTCCTGGGTCGTACCCATCAAGAATGGATGTGCGGCGCAGCGGGTAGGCGAAGTTATCTGATGTTGTGAACGTGAGTGTTCCATTGGACAGAGAGAGCGAGGTATCTGGGCCAGTGAGAGTAAACGGAGAAGATGCATTCAAGCGCAGAGTGTAGGGCGGGCCGTAAGACCCGACTTTCAGCGTTGTGTTAGATTGTCGTGACCATTTTATTGGCGTGGTGGAAGAGCGGCGATCGAGGTCCTGGCCTGGGGCTTTGGAGGTCTAGAGGAAATGTTAGAACTTGGAACGACGAAAAATGGAGTGACTTACGAGAAGTGCGAGACTCTCTGTCAGCTTGTTGGTAGAGATGTTCACGCCTTTTGAGCCAGACCATGCTCGCGCGGCCACAACGGGTATGCCCTCGCGCATCGCATAGTACGCTTCCAGCTGAGTAGTAGCATCGGGTCCGTTATCGCTCCACGCTGCCAAAATTGCTCCCCTGTTCCCACTCGCACCAGCCGCGAGTTGCTGGGTCGTGTTTACCTGATTAAACAGCGACGGGTCCCATTGCCAGCCAGGCACGTTCGCGAAATTCAACGTACGGGTAACGTTGTAGAACTGTGGATATGTGGCCGGTAGGATGGGGCTATGATCGTTCTTCAAACTCATATAAGCCCACCAATCTTGCGAATTGATGAGCTGATAGCCATCGTTTTGGAGCTGCACGGGATCTGATTGGCCGTACTGCCAGTGCTGAATGATGATGTCTTTCGAGATTGTGAGATTTTCGGAGGGTTCGTGAGTTCCCCAGATGCGTATGCGCTTCCCAGACGTCGTGTTGACGAAGTTGGCCATTTCATTGACGAAGTTGATGTAGTCATCCGCAAGCTCTGGGTCGTACTCGTCTGCGCCGATGTGTACTTCTTTCGTCTGGAACCATGGCAGGAATTCCGCCCATATGGCTTTTACTGTCGGAACAGCATCCGGGTGAGTGAGATTCAGTAAGTCCTTCTTGGCTAATGCAAGCTCCGGCTTCCATTTTGTGATAGCGAGCGCATGGCCGGGCGCTTCAATTTCCGGAATGACAGTAACACCGCGTTGCGCACAGTGCATTTGAAAGTCTTCAAATTCTGCGCGGGACAGCGTCTCATTCTTGCGCTGAATGATGCCTTGTAGCTCCGTGTTGTTCTCCGGGTATAGCGAGAAGTGTGAGAAAACTTCGTTCCACGTCTCATTGCGACCGCGATTCAAGGGGTAATTGTCGCTTGAGTGGTAGTGAAACTCAGAAATCTTGAAGAAAGAGGCATACGTGCAGAGCTCTTTGAGAAAGTCCGCAGTGTACCATTTTCGCCCAGCATCAAGCATGAAGCCGCGAGTAGCATAAGCTGGCGCATCAAGTGTATGACCTGGTGGAATCTTCGTCCCATTTGCGATCAGAAGCTCCTGTAATAACGTGCGCGTGCCCCAAAACATGCCTCTTGCTCCAGCTCCTCCGATGTATACGCTACCATTTGCGACTTCTATTTCATAACCCTCTTCCGTAACGACTCCATTCTCGTAAGCTGCCCTGCTTGAGTTACTTCTGATGGGCCCAAGTATTATTCCGGACGAAGGCAGTGTATCAAACTCCTGTAGGGTCCAGTTGCCGCCAAAGAGAGTGGAGAGATCCTGAAGGAAAGTGCCCGCGAATTCGCGCCCAGATGGAGGTATAAGAGTAAGTCCTTCCGTATCCCTAATCCCAGCAAACACTTTATCGATATAGATCGTCTTTGATACTTCGCGGAGCGAGAAGCCAGTCGTAGTAGTGATGTTATTGCTCCATTGTACTGGTGGAAGTGGTTGGAGAGCAGCTGCCAGTCCTATGAATATTGACCATCGATGCATGACTGAATGAAAAGCGACCGCCGTATAAGCACTCGTACGGCGACATCGTACCTTTTGTGCCAGGGCGATTGTAGTCGTGCCGTGTGCAGGGTTGTCTAGGCAGGGATGTCAACAGCCGCTATCGTTGGCCTCGCTTCCCCCGCGTGCCGATTGCTACCCTCTTAGGCTAGTCGATGTAACCTTCACGATAGCCAAGTTAATACAAGAGTCAAAAGCGGTATACGGTGATGGAACGCTGTTCCACAGCAAGATAGGCGATGCTGAAATCCAGATGTATTGCGAGAACTCTTGTCCTAACGAGACGACGTCGCTGATGTAAGATGCACCGAGACTAAGCACAACTCCCGAGATTGCTGTTGGCATTGCGCGAAAAAACATATACATTGGTGACGATAGTGAACACTTGAATACGAAACAATGTGCGCTTACTACGTATGTGATCTAAATTGCTCCAGAAGATGCTCATGTGCTATACCAGCCTGAAAATGTACAAAAGCTTATCGTTTCCTACAAGATGCTCAAAAAAGGCCCGAGGGTCTTCGGCGTCAGCTACCATGATTCATGACCACGAATCTTCTCGGTTTTAACCATGTCTTCTCCGATATCTGAGCTTCACTGGCGTGACAGACGTATATCCGGACCCTTCAACTTGTGCTCCAAATCCGCAATCTTCTTGTCCTTCAGGGCGAGGATCTTCGTGTTGGCATCGATCTCAGCCTTCAGTTCGTCGAGAACAACGTCCTTTTCAGCAATCTGGTCGCTAAGATCCGCAATAATGTCATCTTTTGCAAGGAGTTGAGCCATGTACATGGCCTCGGCCAGAAAGTTGGGATCCAGTAAGTCTTCGGAAGTCTTGCCGGGAAAGATGGTAGAGAATGGTCCGGAGGGACTATCGAGGAGAGTTTTGAGGTGGGTGAGGTGCTGCTCCGCGAGCTCGTCGGTTCCTTCGTTTGCAGAAACACCTGGAGGCATGCTGGGTGCCATGGTGTCAGTAGAGACGTGGAGTTGGCTTGGGCTAGCAAGGTCGTTGAGCGTTGTTTCGAGACTTCGGCAAGGTAATGTTAGATCAGGTCGAAACCCATCAGATGTGGGCATGTCAGCTGCTCACATACCCATGAGCAGGTGTTTGCTGATGATTGGCGTAGCAAACTAACAGCCCCCCTCAATCAAAGAAAAGACGTGCTCATGAAGGAGAAGAAGATGCAGCTATCATGCCCACATCTGATGGGTTTGACCTGATCTAACAGGTTACCTGAAGCTGCACAGAACACAAAGCGAATGACAAAAGACAAAATGTACAAAACCGGAAACATTGAACGTCATGGGTACTTTTGCTTTTCACTTTGGTCAGCGAAGCAGAGGACATAAGTAGGTCTACTCTTCACTTTTTTCTTATTGCTAGGACGAAAGATTGATGGAGTATTTACACCCATCCAGCAGGCAGACAGTGACAAACATACTAGGCTTTTCGTGCAATTTCTCAGCGCGTCGTCATCGCGAACCAAATTTTTGGTTTCGCACCATACATCGAGGTCAATAATTTTTCAGAGTTGTTCGCAGCAGACCAGAAGAGTTTTGACCTGGATCTTCCGACGAACAGAACACACCAAGTTTGAACTTGGATTTTGGAAAAGAGGAGAAAGAACATGTATTTTCAAGATTCTATTTTCTCAGAGTACTGGAGACGCACAAACATAGAACTCCTCCCGTAACTTTTTGAAAATGTGAAAGAACTTTGTGAGAGTGATGGATGGATGTGAAGTCGGGGAGGTGAGGAGGGGCTTATACACCCACATCTTAGTGCCAAACAAAAGTCATGCAGACGAATACTGATGATTTTGAAAGATCGTGGCGCAGACATGGCTCAAAACAGCTGGCGTTTTGGTACTCACTTTGTTTTGATCATGTGTGCGTTGCGCAGTGTTTTTGGCAAATGAGCGGTGAGAATGTGACAAGGGAGGATTAGAGTGACCGGAAGGTATCTATATAGGAAAGCACGCTGTTTGATAGGCGGGAAGACTGACAGAAGACATAAGATAGATCGCAAACGACTTTCAGACAAGACGCAGGACATGTTCCGGATTGCAGATGGATTTTTGAACGCTCACACGATCTCTATGTGTTGATAGCCTCCGAGAGAGCAGAGAGCCTTTATATACCCGAGACAAGTTTCGAACAATGATAGGCACATGCATGGTCAATCTCATCGTTTACTCCTTCGCCTCTGCAGTCTCAACCAGCGCATCAAACACACCTTTCAAATACTTCTCCTCGCTCAAAATCGTCGCGCTGACCACGCGAATAACATACGTCCCGCAAACCACCGTACTCGTCAAGAAAAAGTCGCCCTTGGCGTTGATCTTCTCATACACCTCTTTCGTCCGTTGGTTCGTAGCTTCGCGATACTGCGCCTCGGCATCGGGCGTGAAGTCATCCGCCAGCGCTCCCGCTGCTTTTGGTGTTGATGGCTTCACCTGGAATGTGACAAGCCCGAACGCTGGCTCTGTCGTGACATTGAAAATATCCTCGCGCGACTGCAGGAGGGAGTGGAAGTATTCGCCCAGCTTGATATGCCCTCGAATGAACTCCCTCAAGCCGTTAATGCCATACGTCCTCAACACAAACCACACTTTCAAGCTTCTAAATCTGCGTCCTAGTGGGATCTGCCAATCGCGATAATCCGTCACAAGTCCCGACTCCGTGAACTCGTTGCGCAGGTAACTCGGCGTGATGCTGTACGTGTCCATGAGGTCTTTGCGGCGCTTGATGAAGAACGCGGAGCAGTCAAAGTTTACTAGCAGCCATTTGTGCAGGTTGAAGTTGAAGCTGTCGAAGTGCTCGATTGGCGGGCAGAGATGCTGGTACTCTGGGCATACGAGTGCGGACCCGGCGTATGCAGCGTCGACATGGATCCAGACGTCGGGGTATTCTTTCGCTACTTCGGCGATGCCGGCGAGGTCGTCGATGGCGCATGTTCCCGTGCTGCCGAGCGTGGCGGTGAAGTAGAAAACCTCCAGGCCCTTGGCTTTGCATTCTTCGATGGTCTTTCGAAGCGCGGCAGCGGTGACGCTGTAGTTTGTCTCTTTGGGCGCAGGGACGGTTCGGAAGCGAGTGCCGGCGATGATGGCGGCTTTTTGGGTGCTTGAGTGTGCATGTTCGGATCCTAGAGCGACGAGCTTTCCTCGCATTTCTGCTGCCTTGTCCATCTTTTCTTCGCCTTCAGGCATGTTTGCTAGTCGTCGTCGAATTAGGCGTTCTCGAGCTGCTACTACAGCGGTCACAATGACTTCACTCGCGGTGCCTTGAATGATGCCACCGCCTCCATTCTCGCTTGTGCTTAAGAAGCATTTGGGCAGTCCGATCAGATTCGACAACCAGTCCATCATGATGGTCTCGAGCTCCGTGATGGCGGGCGAGCAAATCCAATTGAATGCCGCGGCGTTGAACGCGCCACTGTACATGTCGCCAATCATTGCTGGAAATGAAGAGTTGCAAGGAAAGAAAGCCATGAACTTGGGAGACTGCCAATGAGTGAGGCCAGGCATGATGACGCGGTCAATATCTGACTGGATTTTGTCCCATGATTCGCCTTCTTCGGGAGGTCCATCGGGAAGCAGAGGTCGAAGGTATCCAGGCTTGACAGAGGGAAGAACGGGTCTGTCTTGTACTGTGTCATAGTAATTTGCGACTACTCTTGGTTAGAAGTCACACTCAATGGTTGCTGGAAGAGAACAAAACACTCACTCTCGTCAATGGCACCTTTTGCCGCGTCACGGAATTGTGAAGAGTCCATCGCGGGGTAGAAAATATGCTTGCGAAAGCAGGAACAACTTGATGAAGACAAGGGAACTTCTTGGAGGTACCACCGTCTATACAGCTTTAAGGTAAGATAGAGCAAAGCGAAATCGTTCAGGTCCGACAGCGGCGTGATGATGAAGTAGGAATTTTGGAGCCACTAATTCCGCACTTTTGCCACTTTAGTTCTAGCGTAGGAGGTAGCGGAATTGAAGTGTCGCCAATTTGTACATGTAGGGCGCACACTTGCCTGAAGAATACGCGTGTATGCATACGTTTAGTATCTAAAATCTTCGACGTGTTATCTCTGACTCGCACGCGCCAAAGCTTAGAGATTGACGTGCCACATGGAATACTTCATTGGGTATATGGGTAAATGCACTAATACTACGTGCAATGTAAGATAGGAAGCCACCAGGTCAGTACCTCTTGCCCACTTCAACACCAAGATTCTCATCAGGGTTGGCGAATCCTCGGGCGCGTGGTGTTGATTTGCCGGCAACATCTTGGGGAGTTTCGCCCTTGTACTCCCAGCCTCCATCCTGCGTAAAGAAGTCGATCTCATCGATGATATCCCATACAACATCTTCTGCGATCTGCTCCTTGAAGCGATCGCCAATAGCCCGCAGCTTTCGGCCCTCTGGTATTTGTTGCTCCACATTGTCATTGCCAGCCATTTGCGTGTCCTGTTCGCGTTGGCGTACCATCTCTTCAGGCGGGTACCAGAAATCGGGACCAAAGTTGACTTGTGCGATGCCTCCGTTGAAGAGTGAGATGGCAGGGATGTAGCCTACCATGCCGTCATCGAAACCAGGTCTCGCACCGGATTTGACTGCCTCGACTGAGGGCACACTTGCTGGAGGGAGGAATGCCAAAAGGTTCTCGAAGGCAATGCCGACTTCCTTCCCGTTCTTGTAGACCTTGATGTGCGAGTGAGGTAAGGATCTCACACTAACGTCTTCGTGGTTTGGCGAAGGGTAGATCTTTGGCACTGGGCCCCGGTCATGGTACGCCTCGACCATTTTTGTCACTTGATAGTCCAACTGCTCGAAGTAGAAGTTGCCTTTGTACGGGACTGGTATCCGGTCACGGATGATGTCGACGGGTTTGTCGAGCGGGTCTTGCGAGTTGGCTACATCGAATCCGTCTCCCAGATCTACTGCTGGATTGTAGATACCCTCAATGACCTTACGGTGTAGCGACAAGGCTGGGAGCTGGATCTCTAAGCCTATCACATCACCCTCTTGAATGTGTTCGTCCGTGATGTATTCGACGGGCGCTGGCTTGCCGTGCGGTGGTCTGGCCTTCATGTGTTTGCTTTTGGCGCCTTTCGGAAGGGGCTTGAAGATTTTGGAAGCGCGCGACCGGTGTTGTGCCTCGAAGCGTGCATCGGTAATGCCATAGCTGTAGCCGTCGAAGCCCACAGGGCCGTCCAAGGGCGCTTCTCGTCTCGCCCAGCCCATTCGCACGTGTGGCCCAGGTTTCGTCTCGCCGGTGTTCGGGTCAACAGGGTCTTTGGGACCGTTCACGGGTATGCCTCGCAGGATCTTGACCTCGTAGTATGCCCGCCCTTCGCGAGCTATCACGTTGCCTCGACCCATTCGCCATCCTTTCTCCTGGGTGACAATGGTGCCAGTATTGTCGAAATGAAACCACTTGTCCGAGTCTTCGTGGCTCATTCTCGGTCCATACGGCCTGGAGTCGCTCTGCCGATAGTATTGTTTGTGTCGGAACAGCGGATCTGCCACGCAGGGCGTGTATTTGTAGCCTTTCTTGTTCCACGCCTGATCATGCGGCCTCTTCAGCTCTGCGCTGCCATCGGGTGTGAAGATTGGGTTGGGTTCGTGAGAGACGAAGATGCCGTCTTTGGGAGGTTCGTAGTCGGTAGCCTTGGGTTCAGGTATTGAATAGCGCATAGGCGAGTCTGCCGAGGGGCGCTCTTTTTTGGTTGGTTTCGCAACGGGCGTACTGGCGCGCGTATTTGCTGAAGCTTCGCGTTTCTTCAACGTCTCGCGCTTCTCTCTCTGCTCGCGCTCACGCGGTGGAGCTTTCGGTCGAGCACGCGCCGCAGCATCGGGATTGGGGTTCAGCGGAGAGGACACGGCAGGTGCATGGTCTTCCTCTAGCGGTCGCCGCATTGGAGGCGCGAGAGACGGCGTGTTCGACCGCGAGTTGGACTGTGACTCGGCCATCGTGAGTGTTGTTAGTAATGTTGAAGGTACTTGGAGCTATGGCGATCTGTGGATGGCAGGCATGACTAGCGTGGTTCTCAAAGTCACCCCACACTAACTTTGTAACTTTTTATCTTTCGCCGACGAACTTTTGCGAAAGTTTCTGGAGCAGCACCACATACACTCCGACGCTCTAGCAAGTTCTGCGCACGACTCACGGCGCCGTCAAAATCCAAGACCGCTTGCAAAGAGTTGTTCATACATCGCCCCTCCAGTCCCACAGCCTCCACCCACGATGCCAAAAGCACCCAAATCGCCCGGCGCGGCCGTGCAACAGCGACATAACCCCCTCGCCGAAGAGTACGCACCCTCAGACCCATGGAAATCAAAGCCCGCCAAGCGCCAGAAGCGCAACAAGGAAGAGAAGGAAGACGACAAGTTTGTCGACTCGAAGAGCTCGCGCAAGATCTTGGATATTGGTCGCGAACTAGAAGAGGAGGATGAGCGCGAAAGCCAGGTGCAGCGACAAGAAGGCGCCAACCCCGCATTTGACTTCGAGTCACGCATGGGTGAGGAAGATCTGGTGGACGATGAGGAAGTAGCACACATCGAAGATGACGACGAGGCGTGGGGCGAAGACGACGAGGAAGTGGAAGAGGTGGAGATTGATGCGAACGATCTGGCGGCGTGGAACAAGTTCATACCGACGGATGAGAATCCCATCGTATGGCCGGGCGAAGAAGCACAACCACAAGGCCCAGGGACAGATCTGGCGGCGCTTATATTGGAGAAGATTGCGGCACACGAGGCATCAGATGGCGCAGTAAAGCAGCCACGTGAAATCCTGGGTGGAGGCGACGCAGAAGACGCTGTCGAGCTGCCTGCGAAGGTCGTTGATGGTAACATCACCCAGTCATCTCAGTCCCACCACATGCTAATTATGTACAGTCTACTCGAAGATCGGCCTCATCATGTCTCGTTACAAGTCTGGCAAACTGCCCAAACCCTTCAAGATCCTGCCCACAATTCCAGCCTGGGAAACTCTCCTAGGCATCACACGCCCCGAGAACTGGACGCCCAACGCCATGTTCGCCGCAACCCGTATCTTCATCTCCTCGAAACCCCAAACCGCGCAAATCTTCCTTAACACCGTCCTCCTACCCGCCGTGCAAGACAACATCAACGAGACACACAAGCTCAATGTACACTACTACAACGCGCTGAAGAAAGCGCTCTACAAGCCCAGCGCATTCTTCAAGGGTCTCTTATTTCCCCTGCTCACAGATGGCGCATGCACCCAACGCGAAGCCGTCATAATTGCCTCCGTCGTCGCCAAAGTCTCCGTGCCCGTCCTCCACTCCGCCGTCGCCCTGCACCGCTGCTGCGAAATTGCCGCTGAGCAAATGTCCTCCGACCCCGACGCCGCGGGCCCTTGCAACATCTTCATCAAGACTTTTCTGGAGAAGAAATACGCGCTCCCATTCAAAGTCATCGACGCCGTCGTCTTCCACTTCCTGCGCTTCCGCGGCGTGGTGACTGCGCCGGACGCAATGGATACGGAATCCACCGCGGGCGACCTGGGCGGCAATGGGAAGCTGCCGGTTATTTGGCATCAATGTCTGCTGGCGTTTGCGCAGCGGTATCGCAATGATATCACCGAGGACCAGCGCGAGGCGTTGCTCGACCTCCTGCTCTCGCGCGGACACAAGAGCATCAGCCCCGAAGTGCGGCGCGAATTACTCGAGGGCAGAGGAAGGGGCGTCATGCTGGAGCCCGCGCCTGTAGGCGTGGATGGCGACGACACAATGGTTATGGATTAGACTACATTTCACTTCACGATTTGCATGGGAATGGGCGTTATACACTTCGATCAATGATATGGTGTGCTTTCTACGAACTCTCCACCTCGGCCTTGCCCTTGTAAAACGCGACATAGCCCTTGATCTTCTTCATGCCCTCGAGCGGCTCGGGATAGTACCACGCTGCATCCTTGACTTCGGTCTTGTTGGTGGTGATGGTGTAATAGGATGCGTCGCCTTTGTAGGGGCAGTGGGTTTTGGTGGATGTGGGCGTGAAGTGGGACTGGGTTATGCTATCAGGTGGGAACTGGTCTTCTTGTTAGAATGAGAGGGGAAGGGGAGGGAGCAGGGAGGATGGTACGTAGATGTTTCCGTCGACGACTTCGTAGGTGTCAGTGGAGGCGACTTGGACGCCGTTTACGGTGGCTGTTGCGTGGGGCATTGTGCTGCGGATTTAGAAGATGGATTTGGTATTGGAGTAGGAGCAATCGAAGACTGCAAGTATGGTAGCTTGGGGTGCTGACGGATGCGTGGTGCGGAGTAGCTGTCTTATCGATAAGAGCTTATGCGGGAGGTGAATGAAGGGCGTCATTGCGCGTTGCTTTCGGTCGGCGGGTGGTGAGGTATGTGCCGACATCGCATATCTTCTTTCGAGCCCAACGTAGACAAGGTAGCGGGACAGTTACCACATATTTACAAGCAATGATCAAGATGTTACGTGAAGCAGCAAATTGCTCTAGGAGCTTCTGTTATCCTCCCTAGATACACAAGAACACGAATTGGTAAAGTATGCCACCTAGGAAGTAGAAAACATGATGCTGACACGTCCAACGTTTTCTGCATGGTGAATCTGCAGTGAGTCGGTTCTAGTCAAAGCATAAAGCATGTGAATCTAGAAGAAACCCTTTCACACCGCTCAACCCCCAAGCACGTGGGATGGAATTGCGTGATGTGCAGGGTCAAGACGTCTGGACCCTTGGTTCCACCAAATTTTACCTCTGTTTGAGCCTCATGTCTACAAAGGGATGCGGTTCGGTTAAATGGCACTTTGAGGGACTACACGAAGCCATCCTTTTATCCTTCCGCGTTGATGCTCCATTTGGCGCCAATCACTCGCTAGGATGGAAAGGGTAGGACCGAACATGGTTTGGCGATATATGTGCTAGACGAAACCTTGGAGGATGTTGAATGCGCTTGATGCGTGAGTTGAACATGTGAATTGATGAGGAGCGTGGAGGTGCAGAGGACTCAAAAAAACCCGCATGCTCATTGAGGCGTGGGATGGACTACAGTGTACACAGACCTCGCTTGAGCAAAATTAATCTGCAGTGTGGTCGCGCGGGAGCGGCAAGGGATGCTTTAATTGGAAAAGGCTTATCGTTCGCAGAAGCAAGCTGCTAGCACCCCTGCAGTCGCCCAGCTACCCAGTAGCTGAGTTCGTCATCGCCAGCGAAAAAGTTGATCGGAGCCGCTATCCAGTCCATCCGAGCCCTTGACCTCCTCAACACCTTTTGTCCGCCCCATCGCCCTCATCAACAACCTGCCATTGCCCGCGTGCTGCTCCTCTGCAGCCTCAATCCTCACAATGGCTCCCAACATGCGGCCCTTTGCTGCCGCCAACCTCGTGTCGCAGGTCGGCCGCCGCGCCTTCACCACCCAGCGCCCGTCTCTTATCGCCAGCAGAGCTCAATGGACCCCGCGCCCCATCCAGCACCAGATTGCCCTGCGCCAGTCTGTCCGCCGGGCTGCCACTGATGCGAAGCCGCCCAAGCCCAAGAGGCGGTTCCGCCTGCTGCGCTGGACATGGCGGCTCACCCAGCTCTCCGCTATCGCTGGCCTGGGCTACGTTGGCTACGGCATCTACGAAATGCGCAACCCGCACGACCAGCCGGAGCCCGACGCGAGCAAGAAGACGCTTGTCGTGTTAGGTATGTCAAGAGTCGCAATCAGGAGTACGATAGCAAGCTGACACGTGCAGGTACCGGCTGGGGCGCTGTCTCTCTCCTGAAGAAGCTCGACACGGAGAACTACAACGTCATCGTCGTCTCGCCGCGCAACTACTTCCTCTTCACCCCGCTGCTGCCCTCATGTACCGTCGGCACCATCGAGCACCGCTCCATCATGGAGCCCATCCGCAACTTCTTGCGCCACAAGAAGGCCGCCGTCAAGTACTACGAAGCCGAGGCCACCAAGATCGACTACGAGAAGCGCATCGTCTACATCAACGACGATTCTGAGATCAAGGGTGACTCCTCTGCGACTGAGGTTCCCTTTGACATGCTCGTCGTTGGTGTCGGCGCTGAGAACGCGACTTTCGGTACGTCATATACGATATTTGAAGATTGGCAAGGCTAACATAGAAAGGTATTCCCGGTGTGCGCGAGAACGGTCTATTTCTGAAGGAGGTCGGCGATGCCCAGCGCATCCGTGCCCGCATCATGGACTGCTGCGAGACTGCGACCTTCAAGGACCAGTCCGACGAGGAGAAGAAGCGTCTGCTACACATGGTCGTTGTTGGAGGTGGACCTACTGGTGTCGAGTTTGCTGGCGAGCTCCAAGACTTCTTCCACTCCGACTTGAAGAAGTGGCTCCCCGAGATCAAGGATAACTTCCACGTCACTCTCGTCGAGGCCCTCCCCAACGTCCTGCCCATGTTCTCCAAGCAGCTCATCGACTACACCGAGAAGACCTTTGACGAGGAGGCCATCACCATCCGCACAAAGACTATGGTCAAGAACGTCGCTCCCAAGTACATTGAGGCCGAGTCTGTCGGCCCCGATGGCAAGAAGCAGCTCGAGAAGATCCCCTACGGCCTCCTCGTCTGGGCCACCGGTAACGCACTCCGCCCCGTCGTCAAGGACCTGATCAACCAGATCCCCGCACAAAAGGACTCGCGCCGCGGTCTCGCCGTCAACGAATACCTCGTCGTCAAGGGCACCGAAAACGTCTGGGCCGTCGGCGACTGCGCCGTCGCAAACTACGCCCCCACCGCCCAGGTCGCCGCCCAAGAAGGCGCCTTCCTCGCCCGCATGTTCAACAACATGGCCAAGACACAAGAAATCGATGCCCAACTCGCCGAGCTCTCCATTGCCCAAGAAAAGGCCCCCGGCAAGGAGGCCCGCGACAAGATCTTCGAGGAAATCAAGAACCTCCAGAAGCGCCTGCGTCGCGTCAAGCAAATTGGTCCCTTTGAGTACTCCCACCAGGGTTCCCTTGCGTACATTGGTTCCGAAAAGGCTGTCGCCGATATCTCATGGTTCTCTGGAAACATTGCGTCTGGTGGAACCGTGACATACATATTCTGGCGGTCGGCATACCTCAGCATGTGCTTCAGCACGCGCAACAGGGTGCTTGTCATCATGGACTGGGTCAAGGCTAAGGTCTTTGGCCGCGATGTGTCGCGTGTCTAAACCAGCCTCTGCTTTGGACGAGAAAACGGCGTCCTGGATCCTGCAAAAAGTGCTGCTTTGACGTACATATACCTCATGGCTTTCTGTGCGACTACCTCTGTACAACTAAATCTACCTGGGTTTTCGGCGCGGGGATTGTCATCCTCCTATTTTTCTCCTTTTCTCTCTTTGACTTGTTCGGCGTTGAGCGGGCTGTGTGCGTGTGTGTGCATATGATAGAGTTGGGAACTTTCCTCATGTGTATGTAGTTGTAGCAAGATTTAGACTTGGGGCGCGGTGGATTACTTGCAATGCGAAAAGACATTTTCAATCAACTGGAATGCTGCTGTTGATTGATGATGGTGTTCGTTACATTCGTATATGCAAAGCTAGCTATATGACTTTTCGATAGTGCGGTTCTGCAGGGCTTACTTACGCCACCTTTCCAGCCTTAGAAGGTTCCTTTTCCTCGTGCATCGAGCTAGATGCATTTCCAACCCCAGAAAGATTACTTTTTCTCTTGCTTAGAATTACACACACCATAACGCCTCTGACATACACTTGATGTCGCCTAAGGGTCGAGCGCGTGCTACTGCGCATATCCACTATTGCTCAGCTGGCTGGGTATACCCGACCTCTCCACATACGCAATGGCGACATGTTGACATTTCTCATGCATAGTGTCGGTCTTACAAAATTTACCGCCTCGATGGTTGCAAAAACTCAGTTTAGAATCATGTCTACACGAGTGCAAGAAGAATCAACAGCATCTCTTGAACACCCAGCGTTCTCTTCCCAGATGACCGAACAGCAACCCCAGATCTGCGATGTGTCTTTCAACTTGCCGTGTACATTACTATGTGTCCCAGTTAGACTGTAGAACATCCTTCTTACAAAATAATGAAAGAAAGAGAGTAAACCCAAGTAAGTAATTGATAGAACGGAGAATATCCCCGCTCCTGTGGCAAGAGAATCGAGAAAGTGGCAACAGTGCAGAGTACTCCTCACGTCAGCTGCGTATCCGAAGGAGTAGGTTACCACTTCTGAGCAGAATGAGTGAGAATTCATGTGTCCGTCACAGTACTCACGTAGATCTCAGTTGTAAAGACAGGTAGACCGCTAGACTCATAACATGTATATATAAGAGCCAGGTTCTGCTCTTTTAGACAGCACCAACAGCTTCAGTCTACAGTCCAGCATTAGCATCTTCACGCAGCCTCCAAAAGCTTCTTCATTACCTACATTCAAAATGCAGTTCACCACCATCGCTCTCGCTCTCAGCAGCTACGGCCTCACTCTGGGTGCCGCCGTCGACAGCCTCACCGTCACCCCCGGCATCGCCATCCACGTCCCCGGCACTCCTGTCGCCACTACTCTGAACATCTCGCAAGTAGCCGGCCCTGTGGAGCGCAGCGTTGAGAAGTAAGTCCACCTTCAGCGTCCAAGATAGCATATACTGACTGAATCCTAGGCGCGGCAACGGCAACTTCTACGTCTGCACTGACAAGAACTTCGGCGGCATCTGCCAGAACCTCGCTTTCACCACCGACGTCTGCTGTAAGCATGCCATGTTCAGAATCCCTTGTTCGCGCCCCGTGGCTAACACATGCATAGACACCTTGGCCTCCCCCTTCCAGGACAGCATCAGCTCCGCTGGCCCCGATTCTTACGCCTGCAGTGTGTACCAGTAAGTCCCCCCCCCCTCCCTTGCACCTGCCCTGAGTGACATACTAACTCCGATTTTTCCAGGGACAACGGCTGCAACGGAAACAACATCCTGATCACCAAGCCCGGCATCAACAACCTCGCTGATTTCAACTTCAACGACATCATCAGCTCTTACCGCTGCCACATCTAAGTGCGATGCTGCGATGGGAAGGGAAAGACGGGATAGACGATGTAGCGCGCTTTTTCCAATGTTCCCACCTTTGGCCATGGTGGAAACATTGAGTTCCTTCTTTGCGAGATGAATTTTCTTATGTATAGTCAAGTAGATGGACGAACAAAATTAAGACTAGTCTCCTAAACAACGGCGCCTTTACTCTTGTCAAGTGAAATGATGGTGTACCAAGTTACAAGACCTTCCAGCCGCCGCAACCCCCGTCAAGGTGTGTTTTGGTCCCTGGCCCGGCTTATGCTGACCCAGCCTCGTGCGGAGTCGAAACTAGGTTCGCCCCGCACACTAACTGGTGCTTGTTTATTATCATGTCAGACGTAGGTCTGCACCTACTACACTAGCGTGGCAAAAAATAGTAGTCAAATTCAATGAACATAGTTTGCACCATCTGTATTTCCTTGGGCTATATAGGTTCTCCGTCTATCGTACAGTTGACGCCTGGCTTGTTGCAAAGCTCGAGCAATGCCGCGTTTTCTTGTTTCAAGGCATTCGGAGCTGGCCATTCCTTGACTCCCTCTGGTTTTTCAGGATCCATGTGCGCCTCTTCTTTGCTTAGTTGTCGCTCCTTCCACCGCGCGAGCATCCCGTCCCAGTCTCCACATTTCATACTAATGTTGAAGTTGGGTTGTGATGCTGGTTCCGATTCTAGCCATATGAAAGAATACACGTCCATGGGTGCGCGACACATGAGATCCTGGCGGAGAATGTCGATACAATGGGTCTGGTGGGTACGATGGCCAGGGTTCAGATTGCCGTTGGGCCAATAGTGGTCTGCCCATACAGTCTTGCGAAGAACGTCGAGACAGTGAAGAAGATGATGGGCATGACTGCCGACTGCTGTCATGCTAGTACCTTTATACGGCCAACGGACACCGTACTCTGGATCCTGGCCTAGTTTTGCGAGGTCGTCAAATGGGATAAGTATTGGATATGTATCCCAGTTGTCTTTCCATAATTTGTCGCCCTCGGGACTCGGATCTGCGCGCCAAAGAGATGGGTTGTCGGTCTGGGTAGTTGCGTTCAGCATGTCGGCGTGGAGATGGTACGAAACCGATGAGTGAAGAGGTGCTAAGGACTTTTAGTGAACGGCATTTGACTTTGGAGTAGAGTTGGAAAGAACAGTACTAACACCAAACATTGATTGCTTTCATATGCTCGAGTTCAGTCCTCGGCCAATAGCTGCCCCAGATGAATGAAGCAATGTTAGTGACGACCAAGGCAATCAGCCCGACGATGTGACTGAGAAACCTGGTTTTTGGATGCTTCCTTCGACGTTGGATGTAGCCTGTATTCTCGCAGTCGCTATCTTCATCAGAGGAAAGAAGTTTTTCGTGTGAATCCATAGTTGTGCATTCTTGCACATCCATCCAAGCGCAGCTACAGACATATATACAGAACCAATCTAGCCAGACGTTTCACCGTCGGCCGGTACTGATCCACGCTCTGCTAAAGTCAAGACCTCACGCCATGAGATTCCTCGCCGTAGTCTCGCCGAGCTAGGAGTATTCCTCAGCAGTTCCAGGATACCTATGGGTATCTGCAGTGCAACCTTCCGCGCTTACCGGTTGTACAACTCATATTAAATTCATACATAGCTATCAGGTCTGACGTGCTTTTCGGTGTAATTGCAGTTCCTAGCGCTTCTGGTCCCTATTGCAGCGACTTTTTGCGTAATTATTGGCCTGTTGTCTAAAGTTTCGGAGTAATCGCAGTTCCCGGGGCTTCCGCTCTCGATCACAGTAGTCATCTGTTTTACTATCGGCCCAGTCTCTAGCAAGGGTTTTAGCGTTGTTGTATTCCCAAACACCTATTGGAAACATTCAAAACTTGACGTTTATTCTCGCAAGGCATATTGTTTCGAAGAGCTCCTACGTTGCTGTCGGCCTGTTATCTAACGAGACTTTCAGCGTAGTCGCAGTTCTGAGAGCTTCCAGTTATCCTACGACTGTTAAAGCTTTCGGCGTAATCGCAGGTTCTATGGTATCCAGATGTCGCCATTCACTATATATTTCGGCGTAATGCAGGTTCCATAGCTTCCAGGTCATTATCGGCCCGCGATCTACTATGTTTTTCCGCATAATCGCCATTTCTCGGGCTTCTCTCCTCTCTTACGGAAACTATTCACACCGCTGTCACCCCGCTACCCAACGGGTCTGTCCGGCAACCGCAGATCCTGGAGTTTCCGCCTCTCTTACGACAAACGTTGTCGGCCCGCTATCTAACGGATCTTCCCACACAATTGCCGTTCCTAGAGCTTCCCGCGCTGCTCTGGTAGCGTACGCACAAATTCACCACCGGTGGGACACCGAGCGCTTGGCAAACACAACAATCTGACCTATACAGTAATGGCAAAAGCGAAATTATGACTTCTTAAGTTTTAACTGATAGAGCAAGTAAATTGTATTAGCTATTTTTTAGAGTTGTTGTATCGTTGCATTGCACTGCTGCTGTGATTGTAAGCACCAAAGTGTCCCATCGTTGCTACTACATTGCGGTAGAGCATCACTGCTAGCCATTTATCTGATGAAATTTTCGGCCAAATACTGTTCCTTGAGCATCTAGTTTCCATTATGTTGACCTCCTGCGTCGCTGTCGGCCCGTTACCTAAGTAGCGCTGGACTTTGTCACGGTAGTTGGGTACGAAGAGAACACTGAACGATATCATCCTATGTCACATGCTGTATTTAAACAGCCAGAGGTCCTTCCGAAATCTTGCTTCATCCTTATCTTCATCTTCATCGACCAATTCTACAACCTTTAACGAATAGCTCAATATGCGTTCTCAGATTTTGCACGGTTTCCTGTTTCTGTCGGCTACGACTGCTCTTGCAACTCCAAAGCAAGTACGGGGAAACCTTAATGTCGAGAAATTTGGTAAGTCACACATCTCTCGTCTAAGCATAATGTGCTTTGGTTAACTGTATATACTAGATAAGCGCGATCCCAGCTACAACCCCGCTGCTCTAGTGAAGGAGGTTTCAGTTGACCAGGCTATCAAGCGCGATCCCAGTTACAATCCAGCTGCTCTAGTAAAGGAGGTTGCGGTCGACCAGGCCATCAAGCGCGACCCCAGCTACAACCCCGCTGCTCTGGTGAAGGAGGTTGCGGTCGACCAGGCCATCAAGCGCGACCCCAGCTACAACCCCGCTGCTCTAGTGAAGGAGGTTTCAGTTGACCAGGCTATCAAGCGCGACCCCAGTTACAATCCAGCTGCTCTAGTAAAGGAGGTTGCGGTCGACCAGGCCGTCAAGCGCGACCCCAGCTACAACCCCGCTGCTCTGGTGAAGGAGGTGACCGTAGAGTAGCTTAAGGTGGCAAAGATACAATGACCGTGGCTAGGCTTCTGCCGTGAAACACTGTGTTACGCAACTCCACAGGTTTCTCCTACACACAGGTACATATATACTACGACAATACAAGGCAGTTCCCTTTACTTCTACTGGCGTATGAATACCTAGCATGAATGTCGCTCCTAAGTAATACAAGGCAGGGTGCTGGGCCCAATATCTACTCGCCCTAATATTTGCGAGGAGATTTCGAGGCGAAATATCTAGCTTTAACTTTGAACATACGCAGTAGCGCGCTCTCTGCTCAATTCTCGCGTACTACACCGGACTAGGGACTCGGGGCTGGGTAGGGAACTTGCAATGCGAAAACACGTCTTCATGACGGGCTTGGATGGTGTTGGTGATGGATGTGTTTCGTTGAATTCGTACATATGCTAGATCCTTATGCCTAAAAATAAACCGCCTGTGTAGATGCAAAATCGACATGCCCATCATAACAAGCATTCAATGCCATACTCGCTCTCAAATGCAATCCACAAATAACGGCCATTGAATCCTATCTAGGCGAGCCCAGCGCCCCATAACTCCTCGGACTCGCATGCCTACTCGTCCCCAACAACGCCCTGCGCCTCATCCAACGCATCGCCCCTCTGGGCCCCTAATCGGAATGCTCTTACTCGACGAACCCCCAACACTCTGCGGACTGCCCTCGCGCGGCGTATCCGCCGGCGTGGTGGCACGACTCACAGTCGGCGTCGCAGCCACACTCACCGCCGGTGCCCATCCGCGCATCCACCCACTGACTCTGCGCCAGTGTAAATGGCGGCGCTTGAGCTTGCCGTGGTCGTCAACAGTGATGATAACATCGTCGTCCTGCGCCCTTCCTCTCGACTCCGGCTCGTTGTCGCCGAAATACCAGAATTGCAGTCCGACAGCCGCATCCATGATCAACACGCCCGCCGCCCCGAGGAAGAACGGGGTCGCGCGGAGGACCCAGTTCTCACGGTTAGAACCTTCTGGGTCTACCCAACCCGCACCTTCACCGGGCGGCGTAGTCGAACCATGCACACGGATTTGTGAGGAGGGAGGAAGAGTAGAAGAGGTTTCCGAAGAAGGCGGCGGCGAAGAGCGTGGGGGAGAGACCGGGCGGTAGATTTGCGGATTTGGTTCATGTAGAGTTGGGGCAGGCGCGAGCCGAGGTAGAGGAATGTGGACATCCAGGAAAAGACCTTGCCAGCGGTTTGAGTAGCGGTGGAGGAGGTCGTGATGGTGTGGTGGGTGACGGTGCGGGCGTGGTATGGGGCCGGGGCGAAGGGGCTGATGGGTTTTGCGAGGGTGGATTGAGAGAGGACGGCGAAGATGAGGGAGATGTACAGCACGGTCTTGGGCGAGGGCATGGGTGAGCTGGATGCAGCGACGCGTCGAATCTGGGGGTTTGGCGAAGAGCCGGTTTGTGGGGAGTTCAGCCATGAATCTGGTGCTGGGGAGCGCGCGAAGTTGGGTATCCGGAACGCATCCACAGGATCTGACCGAGGCCGTTCAGAGCTGTCTGAAGACGCATCCTTTGTGTCGTTGGGCGGAGTCTTCGCGTTCGTGACCTGGTGCATGCCAGATGGCCCATTGCCTGGACTGCCATTTCCAGAACTCCAGCGTCCCCAGATGGGCCTTAGCGGTCTGCCATGATGTAGCAGCTCATACCACACCCACTGTGCGCACAAGCAACAATCCACGAAGACGTAGTATGACGCGATGATGATCTGCCATGATGCCTGTCCCGTGAACAAGCACCCCAAAAGGTTCGTCACATCACCCAGCAACCATTCTGTCAGGAAGAAAGCACTCAAGACCTGACGTCGACTTGAGCTTGTGGTTCTTGTATATTTGTGGCAGCTGTGCGAATAGCCATGATATGATGCTGCATGTGCCCAGCAGCGTGGATACAAGGGCGAGGTTCGTCGGCACGCAGGTATGGAACGTGGCAGAGAGGTGGTATAGGAATTGGTTCGCAGGTTCGCAGTTCGCCGGTAACGATGGTTCCGCTATACGCAGTGGGGACAGGTATGGTGGCATGCTCGCATCGATGGAGCAGAAGGAGCAGTAGATTTAGGTGAGGCTTCACAACTACGTTAAAGCTGCGAAATGTGAAGTTGTGCTCGTCACTTCTCTTTGGTGTGTCGCGTGCCTAGTTGTTCTGGCGAAGGCTGACCGATCAGGTGCTGTGCTCACACGGTCGAAGCCACAAGACACAGCCGCAATACGAAGCTGAGCAGGCACACGCGACTTTGAGCAAATGTTCCCAAAGAATGAACTCTGTCTTTCTGCTCTTCAGATGTGGGATGGGAGCCTCGAGTTCGTTGTTCTACACCTCGGCGCGCTGACGTCGTTCGTCCGGCGGTTGAGACTCGAGATAGCGGAGGAAGCGGAGGAGCTCGCTATATCAGTATAGCACCTCGCAAAGGGTGTATGAAAAGGAGAATGAAAGAGGAGAGGTCAACTCTCAAGCAAGATGACACAGAATACCAGGTAGTACCGAGAGCAACAGTCACATGAGCGTGCATAGCATCTAGCGACTCCCGCCATCACCAGTCAGTCAGTCAGTAACCGCGCTCCACACCCGCGGCGACCCACCTCGCGGGCTCGGATGACCCGATATGATTCACGGGCGGACAGTCTAGGCATAATGCGAGATAGGTGTGACTTGTCGTGTGGGATGCCCGTCAGTGTAGATAAGGCACTTTGGCCTTATCTCCCCCGCGAACAATGCACGCGACACCGCTCCCGGCCTTGGCAATCGGCCTCGGAACGACCACCGCGCGCCCCAGGTGGTGCGGCTTACTGTCCTGCATATGCGAGATTCGCGACTCTGTCAACGATCGCTGCTATGATGTACATACATGCACTGAGGGGTGATGTGCCCCTCCATCATTACGCTTTCCGCCCGCCGTCTTCGGTCCCTGCGCGGCGTCATGGGCAACTAATAAGCGACACTAAAAGTCTGGGGATAGCGTGGAGAAACGTAACAGAAACCCACCGTAGTCGACGCGAGATTGTCGCGCTATTGTCAATGCGGACACGGAGTTTGAGTACGTTGGTACTGAGCGCTGCTACTTGGGCTCATTCACCACGTACATCAGCTGAAGTACTATGAAGATGGTACAACCTCTATTGGAGAAAGAGAGATCGGTCGTACTCTGAATAAAGCAGACCAATTGCTGACTGCTTCATGGATTTGGCCCTCTACCTCCTGGAGCCATAGCGCGAAGCCGACACTGATTGTCTGAAGTGCACGCGCAACCCGATGAAAAAGAGGATGGAAAATTAAAGAAAACTACGTGAGAGAACCAGAAGCAGAAGACGTTATCCGACACGAAGCAATGGGCTTGAATATGTGCTGTTTTGGCAGGAAGGAGTACGGCGCGCCCGATGGTCGTTCATGTGCTTCGTTTCATCACTGGGGCCTGGAGGCTTCAGAGAACTTCAATGTGCATACTGGACTTTTCAAACGTCCACTAGTACAGACTTGGTGTTCCATGTGTTCAAGACGGAAGGTCATCTTCTATAGTACTGGTGACTGCCTCAGGTATTTCAGAGTCATCCTTTGGGATCGCGACTTCACCCGAGCTCAACCATACTTCACTGTTGGTCCGTTCACACCAGAACCATGGATGAACGACAAGAGCACGGCGATCTTAATCATGAGTGGCGTCGCAGTCATCACTGCAGTCTTAATATACATGGAACAGAGCGATATGAAGAACCCGAAGAAGCGGAAGATCGGTTGAAGTCTGACGATACGTTAAGGTCACAGAATGGTGCATCGAAGCCGTAAACGGGAAGTCAAAGTCAAATAGGATCATACATGTACCATCGCTATGTGCTTTTTATACCATATCCTAACTATTTGTGGCGCATCTCAGAAGGTCATAGGGCGAAGTGTATCTACAATCCAGAAATCTCAACTCAATCTTACTTCAGTACATATTATGAATGCAATCGTGAGACAGAGAACTTGGGAGAGAATTTGGTGGTCAGCTCGCATTGCATCCTGCTTTTATTAATGTGTTCCGCACGTACACGATATCTTCCGAGCTCAACCATGGAACGACGATGTTTGCGGAACTTTGCGCACCTCCGCTTCCCAACGCCTGGGTCCCTTCAAGGCTCGTGAATATGAACAGATCAATAAGTAGCTTATATAATTACTGTCTTGCATTCAATTTTTTTTGGTCATTGCGAAAACTGTAATATCCCAACAACACGACATCAAGACACGCACCGTAAATTGGACCGTCATGGAACCACTCAGTCTCGCGCTACGTAACAAAATCCGCTCATGTCTTTCAAAGTCTACGCTCTCGGGCTTACAAGGCCTCGTAGCATCACGGGCCCGGAGGTCAATGTCCAAGTACTTCAAAGCCAGCATACTGGCTCACTTCGCGATTGCTGACTTCTAGAAGTTCCCGCTCCACCCCTTGACACTTCGGCGTCACTCCAAGATTGCCATTCATCTCACGACCACCTCGAGCGTCTTTCATCAAGGCCCTCCAACCCTTCTCACCCATCTCCACACGTACCTTCACCACCGACGCCAGCCCTCCCCCCTACCCATACCCCTACCCCACCGACCGCCCGCACGCTCTCCAAACCTCTCGCCACGCACTGAATTCCTATCTCACACGCAACAGCAGCTTCGAACGGGCCACCGCGCTCAAACTCGCCATGTCCAGTATGTCTGCCGAAGAACTCCATCGCTACCTCTCCAAGCTCAATAAAATCGACAGGCAAGAAGATTAGTCAAATGTTGTTGACGCGATGATAGGTTGTGGTGTACTGGTATTGATCACGTTGGTTTATTGGAGGTTGTTTAAGATGCTGGTTGAGGATCGGGAAAGGAGGGGGGATGAGTGAAGAAGGATGCAGGAGGAGATGGATGAGGAGATGCTGAGAATTCTGGAGGAGGAGCGGGGGAGGAAGGTGGAGCGGGAAAGTAAGGAGAGACTGAGGAGGCTAGAGGAGCGAAGAGGTAGATGTGCGGCTAGGATAGAGGAATCCCCACTCAACAGTGAACGCATATGTATTGTTTTTCCTGCGAAACTAGCCACGAAATGAATCAGTGTGATCACAAATCAATCATGAAAAAGTAAAAAAGCTGAGCCACTCAATCGTTGTAATTCATGAATGCCATAAAGGCTATGTAGTCGTACATATAAGAAATATAAAAATCATCTGTCCAGGTATCAAAACACATCCCACTCTCCTCCCCTATCGAGCCCAACTCTAACAAGTCGCATCAGTTCAGTTCTATCCTCGCATTCTCGCTAAATTTTTCAAAAGGGTACATATATCCATCGCACCAAAAGTTGGCATCTAAGCCCTCAAGCCCCTGCGCATCTTGCGCGCCGCAGCACCCGCATCAGCAACATCAGCGGGTCCACCATCAGGGTTGGTAACTGCGCCGGCAAAGCCAACAGCAGTGTTGAAGAGGTCAGCAGTGCTCTTGTTGCGGGTTCCAGCAGCCTCGACCTGGGCAGCGGCGTCCTCGCAGAGAGTGACGGCGGCGGCGTTGGCATCGCACACGTTGGTGAGCTGGTTGCAGAGCGCGTTGGTGATGATGTTGGGGTTCAGAGCTTCGCCTTGGCCTCCACGAGCGAGCTCGTCAGCGATCTGGAAGGTGAACTCGTCGGCGGGACGGTTGCCCTCACCACCCTGGAAGGTGATGGTGGGTGTGCACTGGCCGAAGTCTGCTCCACCAGCGGCGGCACCACCTGCTGCTGCGCCGTCTGCTGCGTTACCCGCGTTGTCGGCTGCGTTGTCGTTGGCATTGTTGCCCTGGTTTGCGTTTCCAGCGTTGGCATTGCCGGCGTTCTGGTTTGCGTTGTTTCCAGCGTTGTTACCAGCGTTGTTGTTGTTGCCAGCGTTGGCATTGTTACCGGCATTGGCATTGTTACCGGCGTTGGCATTGTCAGCTGCGTTGTCGTTGGCGTTGTCGGCATTGCCAGCGTTCTGGTTTGCGTTGTTTCCAGCATTTGCGTTGTTACCGGCGTTGGCATTGTTACCAGCATTTGCGTTGTTTCCAGCGTTGGCACCAGCATTGGCGTTGTTTCCAGCGTTGGCACCAGCATTGGCGTTGTTACCAGCGTTGGCGTTGTTACCAGCGGCGTTACCAGCAGCAGCGCCAGCATTGGCGTTGTTACCAGCGTTGGCACCAGCATTTGCGTTGTTGCCAGCGTTGGCGTTGTTGCCAGCGTTGGCACCGGCATTGGCGTTACCAGCGGTGGCGTTGTTACCAGCGGCGTTACCAGCAGCAGCGCCAGCATTGGCGTTGTTACCAGCGTTTGCTCCAGCGTTGGCATTGGCGTTGTTACCAGCGTTAGCATTACCAGCGGCAGCACCGCCGGCTGCAGCAGCACCTCCAGCAGCAGCGCCGCCAGCCGCGTCCTGAGCAACGACAAGGTCACCGAGACCAGCAGCCTCCATGAGGTCGAAAACACTCATGCCCTCAGCAGCCAGGGGAGCACCCTGAGACTGCTCACTGAGAGCAGCAGCAGCACCGTCAACATCGACATCAGGGTCGATGAGGGGAGTGATACCACGGAGCTCAGGGGTGACGGGCAGAGTAGCGTCACCGCAGACGTTCTGAACATTGCCGTTGGCAAAGGGGTTGGTGTTCTTCTCTGCGGCAACGAGGCCGATGGCAGCGGCAATGGCGTCCGCACCGCCACCGAGCTCAGTGACGATTTGGTCAGCGCGGGTGAGCTGTTGTGTGGGTTAGTGTTTGTTTGTATGGAGAATGAGTGACTCGGATCCTTACCTTAGCACAAGCATTGGCTCCACCGAGAAGGTCGCTGATGGTGGCTCCAGCAATGGTTGCCGCAGCACCGGCGTCTCCACCCTGAACAGCAGAAATGGCAGCAATGGGGACTTGCTCCTGGCCGAAACGGGCTTCGACGTAGGCGATCATCGCCGCGATGAGGACAGTCTTGGAAACCATATTGACGGTGGAATATGTACAATCAAAAAAGATCTTAAAAAGATAAGGAGTGTATAACGAACGTGGAGGCTAGCTCTAAGTTTCGTTTGGGGGTGAGATAAAATGTAAGAAGCCGACCGGGGCGTTTGAAAGAATGAAGAAGCGAAAAGCGAAAGGAAGAGACCGAAAGGTTGATTGTTTGCTTACTGCGAAATGTGTCGAGTTGGCTGGCCTTCAATTGCAGGCGATACCCTGACCTTTTATATCTCAATGCATCTTACCTGTCAGTGTCTTCTGCCTTGCCCGTCCTGACAAGCGCCATGACTATCGCCACACCCGGGACCAAGGAAATTGCACGTCTCGAGTTTGACGTCTGCGCGAGCAAAAACGGTGCCAAGCATCGCAGGAAGCACTGGAACCGTCGTGGAAGAAGGCTAGTAAAGCGTTCCTGCCAAGGCGTCATGCGGTATTGAGCGCGATGGAACGTGTGATTTGCGGGCTGCTACTCCGTTACGTCTTAGTACCCGTCGCCTAAGGGTAGGGCCCGCCGCGGTATGTTCGAGCCTGGGTATAGCCGAGAGCGAGGCTGCGCTGTTGTGACGGCCTCGGTCGCGGTGGGGTTTCAGACTACCTCACGACAGCTGTAGCCGCCATCATGACACGCACAAGAGGACAATGCGTTCGGGCTGCCACCCCAAGATCACGGCAACCAGGGCGATTTGGTAAACGTACAAGGCGCAATAGAAACTTATGCAGTAAGACGCTTATCGCTGAGAACAATAATGCTATTGGCAAAGAGACGGCTGGCATGTTGCCGGGCACCAAGGCGATCAAAACAGTTATGCTTGTGAATTCTGCGCAATCGCCGAGAAACAGAAGAATGAGCTGAGGGTGTTCTTTCATGCCTTGTGCAGATCAGGCCGAGACGGATTGAGCACGAATCATAGACATGGCCCGCAGCGCAGGAGGGGGCGGCGTTTTGCCTGGATGCATCGCAAAGCGTGTCGCTTGGATGCCTCTCACAATTTACAGATTCATTGGATAATGCAGTAGATGCGGGGCTTGTGAGCCATATTGTGTCTCTATTAGGTACGATCTAGCTTCCTACGCTCCAGCCTAGTGCGCTTCATCAGCTTCTTGTACTTGTGTTTCTTCATCTTCAGCTTTCGCTGCCTCTTGACACTGATCAAGAGCATGCCGCCTCGCCGTCGGTGGACGTGCTCTCGGAATGTGGCCGGTCGCTGTGTCTGCTCTACTGGGAGATCGACCTCAGTGATGCGCTCGTTGACTTCTTGCGCATGCACTGACTGTTGCGCAAAGGAATCGAGTGCAAGTGGCGGCGGTGGCGGGATAAAGGGAAGAAGTTTCGATGCGTAATGCATGATTGATTCTTCAGTTTGTGGTTGAGGTTCACCAAAGATGTCCGACTCCTGCATCGCCTCGGACGCCTTCTGCTCCTCAAAATGATTTATTATATCCATCCTGGCGGACACGCGCTGGAGAAATTCGGTCAGGGTAGACTCGGTTTTCTGTATCGCCTTCATTCGATATCCATTCAGTTCAGTATTGAACAGGTCATCGATTGCTCCCATGCTTGTCACCGATTGCTGCCACGCTTCTCGGTGGAAGGATATGGGCTGATGCATGGCGAAAAAGGTCGACAACCGCACATCTGCTGTGTGTTAGTATGTCGAGTAACAACACGTTGTCTGCAGCCACATACCGTCTTCGTGTAGGTGCGTGGTGGGTGGTGCATGCGGGACGTTGTCGGCCGAACTCGCAAACGGTATCTTCTTTACCTCATCCTTGTCGAGTTCCGCACCGGTCTTTGGGTCCTGGAGCTGTGTGGGGGCATTCTGCTCCAGCTCCTCCACAGGCTTCTTCTTGTTGCTAGGTGGTATCGAGGACTTGGAGGATGAGTAGCGCCGCTGGTGGAGCGACTTCGATGCGGTGGTGAGTGACGCACGGCAGAGGGAGCTTGCCGGAGTCGTGGAGATAGAGGTAGTCGAGCGAGCGGCTCGCGCAAATGAGGGCGCGAACATGGCCAGCTTCGAGGGTTGAGAGTGGTGTCAATGAGGTTCAACGCGGCTCCAGGCCGCTGTCAGGACTTGCTGCACGTCGTCAGGGCCGACGTTTACCCGATTGGTAGCGCTAAGTGTCACGAGCGCATCCCGGAACACCGGTGCTCGAGTTGCGATAGCGGCATCTCCTCACCGTTCGAGGCTGGCATCATAGGATCGCTCGCTCGTGACTAGAAGCTCCACAAGTGTGACTTCGTCGGTTACTGCTAGGTGAACCATAAGCACCGACTTGACCAGACGACGTTCATGTGACTTCCGTGTACCACATGCCGTCACAACCGACAGAACACGCTACGAACGCTTTGTCGAGTCTAGAGGAAACGCATGACAAGATGGACCCGAAGTCTATTATTGACAGCTGTTTCCTCTTCCACGTGTTGAACAATAGTGCTGTTTGCAGCTGCGTCTTCTTAAGTCTTAGTCCTCGTCTCCCCCCCCCCCCCCCAATCCAGTCCCAAAATCTCACCACATGTATGATCTGCGCTGTATAAGATCCTTACATCGGATATAACATTCAGAAAACCAAGCCAGCCTATACGTCAGTGATATCCGGGATCTTTGACAGCTCTACCCAAACACCAAAACCCCACTATTCCCCACAAAGGTCTCCATTCATAAATCTCACTCGCCTCAGAAACTGTCACCATTCGATCCGATCGAACATGCAAAAGCGCAGAAACCGGCCCAAACTCAGCCCCATTTCAATATAAACCCGCATCTATGTAAGCAAACGTGCAACCCCCCAAAAACCCATTGGCCAACACGCTATCTTAATCTACAACGATCTACAATCACGCCGCATCCATGCATTTATCACGCGCCACACCCGTGCATATCCCTTCTATTCCCGTCGTAGCTAAAACCGTAACTTACTGCATACATCATGCATAGTCATGTAGGTTGGATCCTTTCGCAATCAGGAACAATGGGAAGTTTGTTTTAGGAAGGTTCATTAGATCTGTTGTTGATGTGGTCCGAAACTTTTACTGTGGACAACTGGTTTCTCGGGCTCTTTCCTGCCCCTGCACAAAAGGATGCATTCTAGGATGCGTGGGCGCCGCAGCATACTGCTCGATATAACGACATCCGCCCCCGCCCTTCGCGACGGAATCCTGGCGCGTACAGACCATGTTCTGACATGGTTGACAAAGAAAATTCGCGTTCACGATGTTCACACCGATGTACCTGCCGACAAAGCGATAATACGCGAGGAAGCAGATTGTAGATTGCACGTGTGGGTTTTTGAAAACAGTGAACTGAACGTGATTTTTCCTCTTTGTAATGCCCGCTCGTCTGGCTTGCGGACGCTATTCTGCTCTGCTAATGTGGACCCGCTTGCTCTTACAGAAACGTGAAGGTGCGGAATTATGTCGTGAACTCGTTGTAGTACAGTGTCGAAATAGAAAAAGTAAATCCTGGGTATAGTATGAAAGTAGACCGCGAAGTTCCTTGTATAGTGAACCGGGATACTCGGAGTCGGCGCTCGCAGCGCTTGTGGGCGGTGGTGGATTCGGCGTGCGGCATGCGGCGTGCGGCGTGCACTTTGCGTGTGAGTGCTTCGTGTTCATATGCTGTCGAAGTATCCCTGCATGAATTACCATTCTTCCAAGTGACGCTCAGAATGGTGGGAATTACAAGATGAGGGCGTTGAGGTTTCGCTGGACAATCATGTCCTGAACCGATGCCATTGTCTTCTTGAGAAGATCCGTGTCTGTCGCATTGGTGTAGTGTACGTATACCTCTTTCTTGGGCTGCCGCACGAGGTTGCGGAATTTGTTCGCGAAGAACTCCATTCCCGCCTCGATGTCGGTGGCACCTCCGGTGTAGTCGGGGAAGACCTTGTTGATGGGGCTCATACCACCTGCAATCTTTTCTCGGAAGAGATCAATCTTATTCAGAAAGAGAATGAGAGCCGACCTCTCAAAGTACTTTGAGTTTGAAATGGACTCGAACAACATCAGCGCTTCATGCATTTGATTGCCGTTGCGGTCCTCAACAAGGACATGGTCGTAGCCGCTGATAGCGACGAGGAACAGCACTACTTGGACATTGTCAAAGACGTGTATCCACTTCTTTCGTTCTGACCGCTGGCCACCCACGTCGACCATCTTGTATGTGAGGTTGCCAAGCTCGAAAATGGTTTCGGAAATGCCGGTGGTCCGCAATCGTGTGCGCAGGATATCTTGGTCTGTGGGAAGGAAGTCTCTGCTGAAGAGTCGCTCGATGTCTTGGAAGAAGTAGCTCAGGTTATCGTGTAAGGCATACTGGTTGCCCTTGAGGATTGTCAGCTGCACGCCCTTGTCCGCCCACAGGGAGTTGAACGCAGTGAGGAACTCGTCGGGCAGTGGCTCTTCTGTGCCAATGTCTGGCGCCAAGTTGACGAGCTCTGAATATCTCTGGGAGCGAATTAGCTAGTGCACGCTGCACGCACAGAGCTATGCGGCCTACGATGTTGTCCTCGTCCTCAAAGTCGGTGTCGTCTTCCTGCATGGCGGCGTAAATTGTCTGGAAGGCCGAGACCAGATTGTTGAAGATGGTAGCTCGCCATGTCTTGCGTTCCGACTTTCCGAATCCGCCGGCATTGATGATGCGCATCTGCTTGAGCACCGTCGACTTGCCGCTCTCTCCGGCACCTGTTGTGCTGTGTTAGCTGGAGTGCGTGGCCAAGCTTTGATCGCGCCATACCGAGCAGCAGCAGCTTCACCTCGCGCTCTGCCCGCTTTCTGTCATTGCGGAGGGCCTTCTCAATGTCCTCGTTCTTCCGGAATTCCGGGTCGGCGGGTTTCCTTCCAAAGCACATGATCGCTGGTGCCATTCACGGCGGTGGTGGTGGACGGGAGAGATCGTGGGAATCGTTGGGTTGGTTGGCGGTTGGCGGTTGGCGGTTGGCGGACGAGGGACGTGGGCGAAAGAGTAGGGTAGAGTGACCCTGCTGTGCACTAGCTGTGTGGGTATGTAACCCTACAACATGCGCCAAAAGTTTGGTCAGCTTTGCCGTCTAGCACACCCAGACTGCCGGGAAAGAGTAGATTGCGCTGAGAAGGAGCATGAATCGAAAAGGCGAGCGGGCACGGTAGCGACGACTAAGCGAGTTGCGAGCGGCAGAGCGTGCAGAAGAACAGGGCAAGTTGAGCGAGTGAAGAGACAGCAGCCGCAGCGCCAGGGCGATGAAGACGTTGGAAAGCCCGAGCGCAGGGGAGAGACACCGAGAGAGTCACTTGGGAGCACGCTTTACTAACCATCCCTGCCTGCTCTGTCACTGCCAATTGTGGCAGCACGACGACGCTCGAAGCGGAACGACTAGCCCGCTTTTCGCCTTGTACTACCATTGTGTTCAGTCGCAGCTCAAGGGTCCCTTTACACGGCTGGATGCATACGCGCGGCGAGACAAAGCCACAGAGTTGAGGCTACTTTCTAGGAGCATAGACGCTGCCTAGCAAAGCTGCCCCCACAAGTCGCCGCATACAGGCTATAGACATAGTACATACATATGGACAAGGGCACAAGTTACGTGCGAAGGCAAGCTGGGCACCTTTCCCACCGCACCTCTGGCTGTTTCAGACGGCTGTTCCCGCCAGCTCAACCCCACTTTGACACCTCCGAGGATCCCTAGCGCCAGAATCGCCCAGTCTCCTTCTGTAGACACGCCCGACGAATAGAGTTCGCCCTCTTTTTCTACCTCGATCTCTTGCCTCAGACGTTTGTACACGGATCGCCAGATATCGCCATCGACTGTTCCCACTCTACACCTTCGACCACGAGTGTGCGCCCAACGCCCGCCGGATAAAAGGCGCGTGTGGTGTGGACCCCCTGAACCATGGTCGTTCGATGAAGGACTACGACCCAGGAGATGCGAATCGCGGGATGCGATCTGCATTGCCTTACGCCGCATTCGGAAGCGTTCCCATCTGACTGTGTACAGTAGACATCTACCAGCCTCGGTCGGGTACCGAAAAGCCACGTTCTGTCTGCAGTTCTTGCCCAGACAGGCTCGTTGGCATGCAGATCTTGCACCAATACTTACACGGGCAGCGTGCGGAGCAGGAACGACACGGCCAATGTGCTACAGTAGGCCACGATCTCCGTTGGTCGAATGTCACATCGTCCCGCGTTTCTGGTCCTGCGGCATCCTGGCGCATCTCGACGCACCTGCTTATTGTTCCAACTTCCGCCGAGCATTCTATTCTTTGCTCAAATCCTCTTTTTCATGCTTGCTTCTTGAGCCGCCGGCATCTTTATGCTTGCTGTTTGTTGGGTTCGGGTCTTCCGAAGCCGAACGTGTGCATGCCTTAGTGCATTCTTAGATAAGCGGGCGGATTTGTTACAGTGCTGTCAATTAACTTAGGTCAAGTCCTGAGAGACATGTCTCTCCACCACGTCTGATCTCTAGGCGAGTTCGACGTACACGGTGTATGTGGTCGCTTGAACACGACCGATCCAGCTACAACGGTCTCCGATTTTGAGTTGTTCAATTTCCACCCTCGTCTAAAGTACTTTTTGCTTTTCTCGCCGCGCCTCATTCTTATACGAAAGCACCCGGGCATGTCACAAAACGTCAAGATCACCGTAACGGTGCACACCATCCTAGTACTTCCAACGGGAAGCGACAGGGGTGTCAAAGAAACGACAAGTCGTCGCGTCGACCTTTTGTAGTCATCAACTTCTTTTGACTGCGACAAAGTAGTTTTTTTCCGTTCGTTAGGCACACTCATGTGCATCTTGTATCAAACTCATGAGCAAATCTCTGTCGTAGAGCCTGGTCATGTGTTTTATTCTTCCATTGTGCATGGCCGATATGTACACGTCTGATTCTGTTTCCGGTAGTACATCTTGGTTGGCCTCAACATGAGCACATGAGCAGCGAGTGTTAAAGCTGGTGCCCTAACGACAACGCAAACGAGCATCAACGTTATTGTAACCTAAGCACTGCCCAGCAATTCAATGTCGGTAAGAATAGCCACTTGCAAGAATGCAGTACACATGCATCCAATGGATCCGCGAATGTATGTCCAGTTCCTTGTCTCTCGTCCCTTCTGTTGCTGTATCTCTACAACATGCTTCTTTCCAATAAGTCCTTCGCATCATATACAGCGTTCTCTCTCAGGTCTTATGCATTTCAACATTTGCATGTCTGCACCGGGCGACCTCGTATGTTCATCAGTGACTTCACCGCATGAGAGTAGCGCTGCTTCGCGTTCTCACTTCACCACTGTTCCGATCCTCATACCCGGTTCAAGGTTTCTGGCACACGCGAAAATTTGCTCACTTTGTGAGGTGAAGGCGTGACTGCCGTTCCAGCTGGTGCCGCTCTTGCCTCATATAATTTTAAACCACAACACCGCACCCCCGCAACAACAACTACACGACTATCTCGACTTTTTCAATCCAGCCTACACACTCGCGCCATTCGGCTTGGTAGGCATTGCTCTGTAAGTGCAATGAAAGCGCCGCCTCTCAAGAGCCTGCATGACTAATGCGGTAACTTGCGCAGCTTTGCAAGCTGTCTATAGATCGTGGAGGCTACCACATTTGACAACATCTCGCGTATTCGGGCGCCTCTTATACAGTCAGGTATGTATTGAGCCTCATCTTGGTCGAGCTGGTGAGTCTTACTAACCCGTCTTCTTCCCACAGACTCGCTCGTGATGGTGCCCCAGAGTGCCTACGGCGGACCGACCGCTCTCGCCTACTCCAAGTATGCCAGTCCCAGTGCGAAGCGAGCTCAGCCCGCCAGCTTTCCCGCGGCCGTCTCGTCGACCAAGAGCGCACCTGCCAATGACACAATCGCAACTAGGGAGCAGATCGCGGCATCGCATGACGAGTCTGCCATCGATGTCGCAAACCACAACTCAGATGCACAGCTTGCGATTGCTCAAGGTAACGCTTTGAAGGAGGAGGTTGAACGGCACGCGGCCAAGTTCTCGAGGACCGTATCTGCCGCTGTGACGAACACCCGCCAGCTCCTAGAGCTCATCCGTGAGGCCGTGCAGAAGGAAGACCCGAATGCGCTCAAGTCTGTTGATGATCTATGGACGGAGCTTGAGCAGCTGTTCGAGGCTGCACAAGGTACCAAAGAGGCGCTGCCCCACTTCCTTGAGAAGCAGCGCAACAACATGGCCCTCTACCATGCTTCTGTCATGAACGAGACTTATCGCGATTCGCAGGACGAGCTCAAAATGCAGCATAAGAAAGTCAGTCACGCTTCATCTATTGAGTATCATCTAGATACTAATAACATCTCAGGTCAACCTCCAGCATGATCTCATCCTCGAACACCAACAGGCGTTCCAGGACTATAAGGCCCAGACTGTATTTAAGCTCAAGGAGCTCGATGATCTTCAGGAGCGAGTGTCGCGGCTGACGCTGGAGAAGGGCAACTTCCGGGAGGAGATCGACAAATACGCAAAGATGCTGGAGCACGAGCAGAGCACCAAAGCTGAAGACTTCAAGAAGGTCGATGCTCTCCAGGGCCAGCTTGAGTCTCTTGTCGATTCAAAGAAACAGCTGCTTGCCGAGGTCGACGGTCTTCAGAAGACCATCGGAGATCTCAAAGAGAAGATGCATTCTGCAGAGCAGCAGTTGACCGATCGCTTCACGACGGAGCTGAAAGAGAAGACGGATCTACTCGCTAAAGAGACCGCCAAAGTGACGAACTTGAACAGTATGATCAGCAACCTGAGGACTCAAGAGAGCAACGTCAAGATGGAGATGAACAAGCTCAGTGCCGAAAGCAAGCTCATCAACGACAAGTACAACCACATGGCTTCTGAGCATTCGCAAGCATTCTCCGTAAGTCGCCGCGACGAATAAGTAATTGCAATGGCTAATAATGGAAACAGAAGGGCCATGAGCAGAACAAGAAGATCGAAACTCTGACCGTTGACGCCGAGCGCCTGCGCAAGGAGGGTGACGAAATGAAGTCTCGCATGGCAAAGCTGTCCGAGCTAGAGGCCCAATACAAGAGTCTATTCAAGGAGAAGGCAGGTCTTCTGGAGACAGTTGGAAAGCTCACAGACAAGGTCTCGGTGGCAGAGAACAACTGCGCCAAGGCCAACAAGGAGCTTTCATCTCTCACAGACAAACTCCAACGTATGCAGGCAGATAATGAGGCGCAAAAGAACGAGAACAGCAAGCTCCTGGCAAAGCAGGAGACTATTCAGGCGGAGAAGAAGGAAGCCGCTCTATCAATGCAGGGTGCTTCCGATCTCAAGCAGGAGAATGACAAGCTCAAAGTCTTGGTGGGCCAGCTCAAGGCCGACCAGGCTGCACCTCCCGTTGGTGGAGCGCCAGCCTTCGGTACCGATACAGGACACTTGATCAAGATTAAGGATCTGGAAATTCAAAAGGAGAAGCTCGAGAAGGCTCTCGAGGAGTGGACCCAGCTTGCCCAAGTATGTCTTGTCACAATCTGAATTTCTTGAAGAAAGCAACTAACAGTACGATAGCGCTCTTACAAGGAGTACAAGGAAATGCTCCCAACCTACAAGCAGGCCGAGCAGCATCGCTTCGCCGCCGAGGACGCTGAGAACCAGATCAAGACCCTGCGACAGGATCTAGCGTCGGCTCGGGCTTCTCGGTCCAACGGCACCAGCTCTGGTGGAGATGCCGCATACTGGAAGAACAAGTACGACGGTCTTCTGGCCAACATTGGCAACTAAGTCACCCGCCATCTGCCGTCCAAGGATTCGCATCGTGCTCTTCGCACGCGACGCTGATCCTAGTGAGTAAGCGTGATCACCGATGACCACAAGAAGATTTGGGCAGGATTGAAGGGATGCAATGCTTGGGATGAGGTCCGTCTCTGACGTTTCATACATCCAGATAGTGGCGCCATACTTCAAATGAATGGATACACGTACCCAATCAATGCTGCTGTCCGAACAACATGTGCTTCAACATAACATTGACAAACTAAATCAGATGGGCCCTTGTTGCCGATCGACGAGCCGCAGACCGCATGCATTATCTTTGCCTTCGGTTTCGACGTCGTACCTCGAGCTGACATGCATCCACCAGACTACGCACCCGGCGGATAAATCTGTCTCCTCTCCCAGGATCGGATGATAGCCATGACATGTGCATTTGATCCTCGCGATCTGAGCCGCTCGCATATCGAACTACTAACATCTTGATAGGAGGATAGACTAGTTGGATGGCGAACCACTGTTGGCAGAATATTTGAGGCATGAATTTGCCAGTGGGGAGCGGACTTTGTAGTCTCGTAGTATGAGTATGGCCGCTTGGGAGTCGGTACTAGAGTTCTAATACCGTCGAAAACATGGTCGGAAAAGAAAATTTGGCACAGGCCTTTGATCGTAATCGGTGCATGAAAGACTACACAGGCAAGAAAAGAAGTGGTATCATTGAAGAAGACGTTACGACCGGCGCCGCCTCAACCTGCAAACGCCTCAATTTTGATCAACCTAGAGGGTACACCAAAAACTCCGCGCCCAAACTGACATGCTAGACGCTAACAGATGCTCAACCACATCTATCCCACTCGCTTATCGTCACCTTCATCCGTGGGTGCCACCTCTTTAGTCAAGTAGTCGGCGTTTTCAGCCTCTTCGTACTCCTCGATCAAGCCCGTGACGACTTCCTTAGCTTCGTCGAACTCGCCAAGGCCATCCTTGAACGGGGCTTCGCGCTTGTAGGGCTCGAGGAAGGCGTTTCGTTTCCTGAGGGTGTTGTACTGTGCGACTATACGTTTGAAGAGGGTGGCGATACCGGTATGGTTGGCAAGCATGAGACCGGACACACGGTGCGAGGATGTGACATATGGGGACTTCTTGGTAAGGGCAACTTGGATCGAGGCAGGGCCCCATGGGATGAATGTGGCTAGTCGTCGTTCTCGGATGCGCATAAGTGATTTGTGGACCTATATTCGTTAGTTGAGCGTGCTACTAGCAGAGCAGGAAGACTTACATCGGACGGGTCAGCCTCTCCTTGAATGATGTTCAATATCGACATGTAGCAGCTCTTTTTTGTGGGGTTCGTAGAGACCATGCGGTTCTTGGGCTGCAATAATCGCCTCATGACGTCCAGTACGGTGGTCTTGCGCACAGTCTTTGCTTGTTCGACATTCTCACCCGAGAAGGGCGTGTAGGCGGTCATGAGGAAATGGCAGCGCGGCGTGGGAATGAGCGATGCTACAATACCAACCAGGTCGTTGTGCATGTATCCGGGGTATCGAAGCGTTGTGGTACTGGCGGACATGACGGTCGAGACAAGCTGGTTCGTCTGCTCGAATGAAGGATTCAGGACATGCAGTCGGTCTGCAGCGATCTTGGAAAGGGCGCCATTGTCAAGGACGACCTGAAATGAAATATTAGCTTAAGTCATGCGTGACTGCACCATGTGTACTCACCACAGAATCGGCGTTTTGGGTCAACCGGCGCATACTGAGCAAGCTGTTGTATGGCTGCACCACGATGTCTCCTTCTTGGGTGTTGGGAAAGACGCTGTATGTCTGTATGAGCTTCTTGGGGAATCTGTCGTTTAGTCGCTCGAGCATAAAGGACCCGAGACCCGAGCCAGTACCGCCTGCAATCGAGTGCAGCAGCATGAAGCCCTCGAGCGAGTCGGAGCCGTCTGCTTCGCGATCGATCATGTCCAGAATATCCTCATGCACCTGCTCGCCCATGCTGTATCCCATGCCCCAGTTGTTTCCCGCGCCGGTGCCATCTTTGTGCATGTAGAAGTTCTCCGGGTTGTAAATGTTCTTGTATGCGCCCGTTTGGATGGAGTTCAGCACTCGCGGCTCCAAGTCGAGGAGGATGGCTCGTGGGATGTACCGCGTGTCGTCCGATTGGTAGAAGAAGACATCCTTGCGGTCGCCGCCCTCGGTCGCGAAGTCTTCGAGGTTGCCGTCCTGGTTGATGCCGTGTTCTTGACACAGCTGCTGCCAGAACTGCTGCCCGACGCTGTTGCCGCATTGGCCCGCTTGCAGTGTTATTATTTCTCTGGTTAGCAGTCAGCGATATAGTCACGTGTATTTCACACTGGGTGGCGTACCTGGGCATGTTGTTGTGTTTGCGATGGTGTGGTGGGCTGTTGACGCGTTTTGGCGGGGGCTTGGGCGCGACTTCCCCAACTTATTCCTCGCGTTGCACTTCCATGTCATCTCACTTCACCCCACGCCACGCCACATGCGCTGAGACGTTTACGCTTGCCTTTAAGATGTATTATGGAGACTGTACTCGACAGTGTTGGAACGTCTTTAGTTACTGACACTATAGCTGCTGCCCGACTGCCTACCGCCGCTTCGACCTGCCCTCACCCACGCCGTAATATATCCAGAACATGACGGTATATATGAGAGCGAAGAAGTTGATCCTCAATACATCCAGCCCGTCCTTCACGCGCAAGCCATCCTTCGTGCCCTCGTGCCAACCTTTCCGAACCTCGAGGTAGAGCTTCGGGTCGTCCGTTATGACGCCATCTAGGCCCTGCCGAGTGTCCCATCGCATCCTCGACTCCTCGTTCACCGTCCACGCGTATACCGGCCGTCCATCGCACTGAGCTTTGCGGATGAAAGCCTTGCCCCATGGCGTCATCAGAACCACTTGCGCCATGTTGAAAGACACATTTGGCACTGTGAAGAAGTAAGATGCGACCAGCGTCGAGAAGCCAATGTGTGACACGGAAAAGCCGGGAAGATATCGTGAGCATAGCGGAAGGTATTTGGCGGCCCATATTCCAAGGACGATCTTGGTGTTCCAAGGTCGTGAGGGAGAAGGAGCAACACTGCGGATTGTGTCACCGATCAGTCGCATTACGTCCTCTGCGTTGTTGTCGAGCTACAATCGTCAGCGCGTCGCAAGGTAGACCAAGCTGCAGAGGACATACCTTGATATCCAACAGTACCCAGATGTCTTCCAATCCGGGTTGTGCAAGATACTCGAGAAGGTCGGCGAGGCGGGGCATGGGCTCATGAGGTTCTTTCAGCGTTCTCAGCTTGCTCAGAAACTCGTAGTCGCAGTCGATGAGCTTCTCATCTCGCCCAAAGCAACGTTTCAAATCTTTATCCTGGCAAGCCTTAGTACTGGGACATGGGTAGAGAGAACATATTCAACTCACATGCGACAAAACAACGACACCGTCTTTCGAGAGGTGTATATCCGTCTCGAGCGCATCTGCACCCACACCTACAGCGCCCTTGAACGCCCCCATCGTGTTCTCAGGAAACTTCGCCTTGTACCCTCGGTGGGCAATAGCCTGCGGTCTCCTCTTCCCGGAGACATCTTTCTTCGCATACGCAAATGAAGCTGTCTTCGCATCAATACATGCATGTCCAGCCATGTCGATCATGAAGTAGTCATACCTTTAGGAAAGTCGCTCCGGGGACCAAGAAGCGGTTGCTCCACTATCTTGTCCAACTGCCTCGTCAGACCCTCAAACACAGGCGGCACACCCACAACCATGTTTTCAATAATGGGTGTCTGCGCATCAAGCGCTTCGTCATATTCCATTGCGTCAAGCTGCTAAATGCCGAAAATACCCCGCTGGTCTAACTGAGCTGACAATGAACCAACCCCTCGGCAGCGCTATTCGGCGTTTGCGGAATTAGAGCTGCGCTGAACAAAGGACTGGTTAACGAACGTGAGGTTGGAATTTCAATCCAACAATTCTTTTCGAGAAAATTGAAGTGGAAAATTCAAGTGCAAGATGTACACATGGACAAAAGTAATTCCTTAATCCCCGTGCGAGCATTAAGGCACACCAGACAAACCCACGCGCCCACCCGACCATCTTTCACAACCAACACGCACACTCCCCAATGCAGGCAAATACATTCCACACACAGTTGCCTGATTGGCCAGCGCGCGCAAGATGCAAGCATGGACCCAACACATTACCCCTCGGATGTCGCAGCTCCCGGGCGCGCCACACCCCGACGTGCAGCGGGAAATGTAGCAGCCGTTTCGACGTCGCACGATGCTAAATTTGCGGTGTGGTGCGCGGACTGCGCGGGATTTTCGGGTGCGAGGAGGGTGGGTTAAAAGATTACGAAGTTATGCATAGCGAGGAGAGGTGGATTAGGAGGAGGCTTTTAGAGGTGGGAGGATGAAGTGGTGTGGCTGAGGATGATCGGCGCTAGTGGGCGATCATCTCTCTGCTTTCAAGCATCATGCATGGGAGTTGAAGGAAATGTCCAGCCGCATCTGCGGCTAACTCATCTCAAAGGCATCTGAATGTAGAGGGACGAACAGCCCCACATCATACTCAGCTGTATTTATATATCAACAGTACAAATAACGGAAAAAAAGCCGAATAGACAGGCTTCAGCAGCGCAGGTGTGTCTGTTGTACTCCAAGTCACTGTAGATTGATTGAAGTAGCCTGAGAGGGGCTAAGTTGACGAATTACATCCATAAGACCTGGCTGAAAGATGAAAACGGGAGAACATTGGCACACATGCTCATCATCGACGTCCCGGGCTCGGTACTGTCCAAGCCAGCCTGGTTACGAATGTGGACCAGAGCCCGTAGCCGTCCATGCTGACACGGACGTTGTCACTGCACAGCGTCCCGGCCACAGCTCTACCGTTGTTTCCTTACTCTCTCCTCTCTAGATACGAGTCCAAGCTATCCACATAAAGTTTTCTCCCTGGGCCCGCAGGCTGTACCAGGATAAGAGAAGGGAAGAGAGAAGCTGAAGGTTGGCAGTAACTTGCCAAATTTGCATGTGATGAACAGACGGCTGCGATTGGATTACGCCGAGGGTATTCGGAGTGGGTTGAGGATAGACGGGCGATATGATCAGCCGCCTATGCATTCCCACTTCACTTGGAGTAGGAGAATGTATGGGATAAAGTAGAGAGGCGCTATTGCCCGTAGTTTGCAGCGAACCACTACTCTGAAGTTCTGTGTAGCTGCGATCGTTGATTCATGCATCTTGATATGTCTTCTACTGTTCATTTGTGATATACGGTAAGCCAAAGCCTCTCGTCCTGAATGCTTCACACCAAATCCACATCCACATCTTTACGTAGCCACCTCAAACTTCGGTGAATACTTGGCCGCGGCCTTCTCAAACTCGCCCTTCTTCTCCTTCCAGTCCTTCAGCGCCCTATGCTCGCCATCCACCTGCTGCAACTGCTCCTTTAGCTCGGCCGTCTCCTTGGTCTTGCCCAGTAGCGTATTTAGCACGACTAAATTCGCAATCGTGTCGGCGCTCTTCGGGTCGATGCTAATGGCTTGTTGCAGCGCAGCCTCGGCTTCGGGCAACCTGCCAAGATGCAGTTCGGAGACGGCTTGTGCGACGAGCGAGTGTGGGGATTGGGATTGCGAGGTTTGCGCGAGTTCTTCGAAGACGTAGAATGCGGATTGGTATTTCTCGCCGCCCTGCAATGCCATGTCAGTGAAATTGTTGTGATTTCTGGTGTGTGTGGTGGTTGTTACCTCGCGCATGCCAACCCACGACTCGGCAATGTTGACGAGCAAGCTGTCCTGGGCCCATTTGCGCGCGCGTTGGGCCTCTTTGGAAGCGAGATCTGCGCGGTTTTGCTGGAGGTGGATTTGTACGATGAGCGCTACGCTGTGCGAATGTCAGCTTGCTGTCCCACATATCAGATTCGAAAGCCGGCGTACGCATCCAAGCTGCCCTGGTGTTTGCTCAACAGCGCCAACGCCTCCTCCGTCTCCCCCGCCTTCTCCAGCACCATGCCCCCGAGCAGCTGCACGTTCAAGTTCTCCTGGCCATGCTGCTCTGCCAGCTTCTTCGCCTGCGATAGCACATCTTTGCCCTGTTCTTGGTCTGCGAGCAGCTTTACTGCGATCAGGTCTGGCGTCTTTTCGCTGGCGAGCTCCGAGGAGACGTCTTTTGCTTGGCCGAGGGCGATCTTGGAGCGCAATTGCAGGACGCGGACGGGCAAGGCGTTACTTGAGGAGAAGGAAGAGGTGTCGAAGTCTAGGACTTGTTGGAATGCGCCGGCGTGGAAGGCCGAGTGGATGTTTATGAGCTCTGTGAAGTGGGTGAGTGGGTTGTTTGAGGTAGCAGAGCGGGGTGTTCGCACCTCCTTCTGGCGAGTATGGGTCCATGATGAGTGTTGGTATAGTTGCAAAGGTATTGGAGGTTCAAAGAAGGCGATTGTCTATGTTGCAACACTGGAACTGCTGCTATGCTGCTGATGCCACGAATATGTTTGGCGCGTTTGCTTGGACCCTGAATGCCTCTGATTGGCTGACCAGGGAGTTGCACATCACCGAATGGGCACTTGAATCAACAACCTGATTCTCTGTGTCTATTCATATGACATCCATGTCCATACTCTGATCAAATTGACCAGGAAAGATACATTTAGGTCATATCCACAAGAGCCACGACTACACACGACGAATGGTGAAAGTCATGAACCTCGTTCCCGCAGGTACAATCTTAGCGTTCATCCTCTTTGTTAGATCCTCCTCACCGAAAGAAGACTGAACCTCCCACTTTATCCCAGTCTCGTCACCAGCCTGCTTCCACATCTTAGCCCACGACTCGAGGTTGTGCCAGTATGAGCTTTTCCCTTCCTGGATGTGACCGATGGTGCCTGCTTCGGGCATACCGCCTTGTCTCCCAAAGACCATGACCCCAGGCTCAGCCTTCAGCAATTGCCCGATTCTCTTGGCTGCTTTGACTTGACTGTCCCAGTCGAACAGATGGAAGAATGAAGCAGCATGTACGATGTTAAGCTTGCCGTCAAGCTCCTTCAATCCAGAGTCGGCGTCGAAAACGTCCGCCTCGATGAATTTACTTTTCAAGGTGGCTTTGTCAAGAAACATGTCGTATCCAATACTCCAGAATTCGCTCTTGAGATCAGAGCCATACATGTTATCCTCTGGCGCACCGTCGTGGGCAAGCTTGCGGATGTCCTGGCCCATGCAGCATCCGATATCAAGATACTGTTCTCCATTCTTGATGCGTTCGAGGACTTCCTTGTAGACCGGCGACTCCATGACACTCAAGTTGAGGAAGCCCCAATTGCCAACGCAGGGGTATGGGAATATCTTGAAAGCTTCATCGCGCTACAAAGCTGTGAGTTTTTGGAAACATCGACGGCATTGTATACTCACGATCCGCTTGATGTGCGTCTCAACTTCATCGGGAGCAACGTGGCTATACTGCTCGAACAGGTCTCTCGCAGGAGGCTTGAGCTCTCCAATCTCCTTCTTATACCACGGAAGAATCTCGGGCTCTTCGATGTACCTCTTTGTTTCGATGTACTCCCCAAGCTTCCTTTGTATCTCTTGCTTGTATTCGGGCGTCCCTTCTGCATGATCAGATGTAGCCATTGTTGCTGAGCGGGTGGATTGTATGTGTGCAAGAACGCAGAAGCGGTGGCTGTGAGTTTCTTATATGAGGTCTGGAACCATGTGTATGTACCTCGCTCTTCATGTACCTTATGTCCGGATGCTCAAAAGCGAGAGGGCGCCAGGCAAGCGTCACCCTCATTCTCAAGATTAGCGCCCTCCTCCAGGCATCACCATGTGCAGGATTCTAGCCCTGTAGGAAGGATGCGCTGTGCAAGAATCATGGTTAGTTCCGCTTACATTCGATAACCTTCTGCCAGCCGGCCCTCGCTCCCCACGGTCTTAGTTCCATGGTAATAAGACGATTAGGCGAAAGCTAAATTCCGCTCCCGACGGATTTACTTCACGTGCCGGTTCCTGAAGCACTGGTGCAAGTCAACGTGGAAGCAATATATGCTCAACCACGACGCTATCAATAATGACCTCGGGAGCATGCAGCGACGACTTCTACTGTCGATGGAGATGGATGCACTGCTCAGGTAACTCCACAATGGAAGCTGCGACAAGATGCTAAAGTTTCAGTATCCACATCACCATGAAAGGTGAACCGCACATCGAATCTTCTACTATCATAAGCAGACGAGAGACGGCGACCAGAAAGAGAAGCTGTTGGCGATGCGGAGGTTTTCCGACCAGGTGCTGGCTAGGATGGCCTGGCGGGGTTATGGTGGGGCAAGGATGTGTCTGGCGCCAATGACGTGGGCGCGCAAAAAATGTGTTTGCGGCCCAAAGAGCAAGGTTGAAAAAAACGCTCAAGCAATAATAGACACCGCAAATCTGAAGCTACTTATAAGTGTCCGCAGGAGCCTATCCACTCCACTTTCTTACAAACGCTGCTCACCTGCAACACCCAAATACTTTCCCTCTATTACCCGTTCCTTCCATACATTCAAGATGCCAAACATTGAGCACCCCACTATCAAGGGTACGGACTCCCCAGCTCTATAGCAGTTAAGCTACATCCACTAATCCGATCTCTCAGATGGCTGGTTCCGCGAGATCTCCAACATGTGGCCCGGCCAGGCCATGACCCTCAAGGTCAAGGAGGTCATCCACCACGAGAAGAGCAAGTACCAGGACGTCCTCATCTTCGAGTCGACCGACTACGGCATGGTCCTTGTTCTCGACAACGTCATCCAATGCACCGAGCGCGACGAGTTCTCGTACGTTATAGCTACAAAGTGAAGTGGAAGAGTCACTTGCTGATAGTGAGATAGCTACCAGGAGATGATCACTCACTTGGCCATGAACGCCCACCCCAACCCCGAGAAGGTCTTGGTCATCGGCGGTGGTGACGGTGGCGTCCTCCGTGAGGTCGTCAAGCACGACTGTGTTAAGGAGGCTGTCCTCTGCGACATTGACGAGGCTGTCATCCGTCTCTCCAAGCAGTACCTGCCTGGCATGTCCGTTGGCTTCGAGCACCCCAAGACCCAGACCATTGTTGGTGACGGCTTCAAGTTCCTTGAGGACAAGAAGGGCGAATTCGACGTCATCATCACCGACTCCAGCGACCCAGAAGGTCCCGCCGAGGCCCTCTTCCAGAAGGCGTACTTTGAGCTCCTCAACGGCGCCCTCCGCGAGGGCGGTGTCATTAGCACACAAGGTTGTAAGCCCTCTCCTAACCCGTCAATGTATTGTCTACTTGCGAGGCTTCCATGCGCCAGTCGGCGCTTTGAAGAACTCTAGCTAACTTTATATCCAACTAGCCGAGAACCAGTGGCTGCACATGCCTCTCATTGCCAATCTCAAGAAGGCTTGCAAGGAGGTCTTCCCCAACGTCGAGTACGGCTACACCACGATCCCCACCTACCCATCCGGGCAAATCGGCTTCATGGTTTGCAGCAAGGACGCCGATCGCGACTTGAAGAAGCCTCTCCGCACCTGGGCTCCCGAGGAGGAGGAGCAGCTGTGCAGGTACTACAGCAAGGAGATCCACGAGGCGGCCTTTGTCCTTCCCACATTCGCCCGCAAGGCCCTCCGATGAGCTACTTAGTCCAGCGCTCGCTCGACACTTGCACTTCTCTTTGCACATCATTTGATACCACGATTTACGAACGATACACAAAAGCTGGGAAAACAACTGCTGAAAATGGCAGTAACACATTCCAGCGCATCGCAATACAACAACGTATAATGTGTCACAACATTATTGCCTCTCTCTCTGCATTGACTTTGCCACTCCTTGCCCTGTCGTTCAATTTTGCGGCTGAACCACGACTCGTAGCTAATGCAGTATTGACTAAAATCGAGCCATTACTTACCCATCCTTAGTGAACTTGACATTGACAGCCGCTCGACAGGCGCCACTTTGACAGCTTCATGAACCACACGCAGCTTGGCATTACGGCAATTCGAATCGGCATCTAAGCATCTGATCCAGACTCTAGGATCAGAGGGTACAGTACCTGTTGTGTCTTGTTTACAAGGACCCTGTGCCATGCGCGAGTTTCAGTACACCGCCTCAGGCAGCACGTCAAAAGTGGACGACTTCCCATACAAGTGCCAGCACATGAACATTGCCAACACAAAAGTGAGCCCATTTCTAAACAATGTGTCGTGCCGTCCCTCCCGCTTCCTTCCTGGGCTCTTGTTGCATGTCATCAAGTGGTGTATGAGTTCTGTGGGGCGTCGTTCCAATACCAGCACAGGGACTCGGTTACCGGCTTTACTGCAGAGTCAAGCTTCAAACGAGCTATCGCCCGCCTACCTGCACCAGAATACGATTCGAAAAAAGGTTCGCTACGACTATGACCGATAGTCCAGCTCGGCTTGTTTCGTCGCACTTGAGCTCCAATTCGCTCTTTCTCGACGCCGGTTATGCGGCATTTGTGCATGAGAGGCGGTATAGACTGAGGCTCAATCATCGCTTTGCCCGTACGGGCATGGCCCGCTACTAGTGTCAAGTTGATGTACACTACCACTGAGACTATTCGAGATACGTCGGAGACTTGAGACTCCTGAACGAGGAAGCGCTCGCTAAGGAGGCCTGGCGGGTGTTGATTGATGGATCAAAGACATGTCAGCATTGGCCGAACTCAAGACAGTGCTTGACGGGGACCATCTGACAGCTGTGCGCCTCCCAGGTCGGCGGCACTCTGTTCTGCTGCAATGTCTCCAATTGCCAAAGTCGTAGATAGCTTCGTTCTATGTTTGGGAGATGCTCCGATGTGGCCCACGGGTTTCTGACGCTTGAGGTGTCACAACCGCCCTAGCGGGCTAGCCGTTAGGTACTTGCGGTCCCTTCGTTTGAGGCTGGCGCGCAGGATCGCGATAATGTGGCTCGTGGGTCTGGAAAGACTGGAGCGTCGGTGTCGCGCAGATGTCAAAGTGAATATAGGCTGGCTGCATCGTGTCTAGTGGGCTCTGCAAGCTTCACAGTTTCGCACCTTCTTCCAGTCTTTTCGGTTCTCGGCCTGGGGTCGTAACCACTCTTCACTATTTTCTTGTGTTCTTCACTTGTTGTAATACCTTGAGCTGCGCTCTCGTTCACGATATCGAATTCATTCTTTCGGCGGTAACACGGCCATCACATTGCTATCCGCCATTCTTGTCATCACCGGCCACCATCACAAAGGAAGCCTCGCGACCTGCCGCCCATGCAGTGAGACACGAACCATAGTTCCTTCCCCTTTCGACATTCTTTAATTGCCTGGAGCATTCACACGATTACACGTCTGGCTACGTCGATTACTTCGCGCTGTACATATTCACCCGCGTCAGCATCGTAATCCCCCGATTACAGTACATACCGCGCTTCCCGAGGTCCGCAAGCAGCACCTCCGCAGCAGTTTCATAATCTATTACGCTTTTGTACTGGTGTGCATCCAGCAGGATTCAAGCAAGCGCAATGGACCCTCGCACGAGCAGGAATGGGGAGCCGTTTTCTCCGGCCAAGATCCATCCGCTTCTGTCCCCACAGTCAGGCAGGAGTTTCGCCGATGTTAATTCCGTCGACGCAGCATTAAGCCCCAACCGCCCCGTTGATTACTCTCCGCAACCTCCGCAGACGAGCGTCCACTGCCCTAAGGATGCGCCATATAATGACTCTCCGGTAGCAACTACAGAAATAGGCGGTGCGCCTGCAGCATCAGAACCCACCCCGACCATCTCCACCCCGGACGAGTCGTCTCGGAACGACCTTGATACCGAATTAAGCGCCTCGTCCTCGATCGAAAATCTGACGGTGCTACCTCAGGTGCCTTCGTTTGGCGAAAACCGCATCCGCAAGCATCGCAAGAACGCGTGTTCCATAGATTCGGCAGTGCCCCGCCAGACGATTCTCAAAGCCCTGCAGTCCCGACCACCCATGTCCTCGTCGAGCATGAACGAAGTCCTGATGGCCCCAGGAAAGACACAGCGCTCCAAGAGCGTCAACCAGCAGCGCCTTGCTGAGGCGCTCGAGCAGCTGCAGCTGCAGTCGGACGACACCGCCATCAATAAAATGGCTGCCCTTGCGTCACCATGCTTCTTCCACAAGAAGTTCGACAAGGCTGTGAACATGGACCGGGTGCTTGAAGAGATGGGCGATGGTGAAGATGACACAATCACACACTCGCGCCTCATGCAAACTGCCATCAGCGTGCGTGAGGTCTCGAAACAACTGCAGCGTCGTCCTATCAAGATGACCGTGCGCAATGTCATGATCGTGACAAAGGCCCGCGACAACGCTCTGGTCCACCTCACGCGCGAGCTTGCAGAGTGGCTTCTGACCACTTCTCGCTATGGGTCTGATGTTGGTGTCAACGTCTATGTAGACCACAAGCTGCGCAAGTCGAAGCGCTTCGATGCCCCATCTCTGGTAGCGAAGGACAAACGCTTCGAGGACATGCTCCGCTACTGGAACCCCGACCTATGCTGGGAGACTCCTGAGATCTTCGACCTCGTTCTCACACTCGGCGGTGACGGTACCGTCCTCTTCACATCATGGCTCTTCCAGCGTATCGTACCACCGATTCTCTCCTTCTCGCTCGGCAGTCTTGGTTTCCTCACCAACTTTGAGTTCGCGCAATACAAAGCTGCTCTGAACAAGATCATGACCGACGTCGGCATGCGCGTCAACCTGCGCATGCGCTTCACCTGCACCGTTTACCGCTACCAAAAGAACGCCGCACAAGACCAGCCCCAACACATCGAGGCCGAGCAATTCGAGGTTCTCAACGAGCTTGTCATCGACCGCGGCCCAAGCCCCTACGTCTCCAACCTCGAGCTGTACGGCGACAACAACCTGCTTACTGTCGTGCAAGCTGACGGCTGCATCTTCTCTACGCCAACGGGCTCTACGGCATACTCACTCTCCGCCGGTGGCTCTCTCGTACACCCTGACATCCCTGCCATCCTGCTCACTCCCATTTGCCCGCACACGCTCTCCTTCCGGCCCATGCTCCTCAACGACAGCATGGCGCTACGCGTCGCCGTCCCGCTTCGCTCGCGCGCCACAGCCTACTGTGCATTCGACGGCAAAGGCCGCGTCGAACTCCGCCAGGGTGACCACGTCACCATCGCGGCCTCGCAGTACCCCTTTCCCACCGTGCTATCCCAACCCACCGAGTGGTTCGATAGCATCAGTCGCACGCTCCGATGGAACTCGCGCGGTGCGACGCAAAAAGCCTGGGACGGCGACGACGAAGAAGCAGGCAACGAGGAGGAAGCCACGTTTGATATTGATTTTGACAACGACGACGTCGATCGCGATTCGGGATATAGTGCTGAGGGCTCGACGGTCGATGGCAAATCCAGTCCGCAACGCAAGGGTATTATTTTGCCCTTCTTGTAGACTCGGACGTCTGCTGGCTTGGGCGGGTCCCTGGTTTCTTATCCTTTTGCATATTGTTTAACCCTCCTTTTTTTTCTTGTTGTTACATAAGCATGAGAGGGTGTGTGGATGTCCGTCTTCTTGTTGGCAAACTTGACAAGAGATGGTTGTTTATATGGTGAATAGCGCGATCGTTTATGATATCCTAGAACGCGTGTAGAAAAGATTGTTAGTTGATGGGAGGCAAATGAAGATGAGTGGATGATGAGAAGAATTTCTTGATGAGTGACATGCCTGTCTGGACTTGTGGTGTGATTCACTGTATATATATATATACCCCTTCTTTCGTGGTAAGGTGCCGTCTGCTTTCATTTGATTGCTGCCATCAACGGACGCGGTGGAAGTAGGAGTTTGACATATGATGATGTGTGACTTTTTGTATTGCGATTTCAAGTCATTGATTGGTTTATCAAGAGACATGGTAAGCTTGCCCATTAGGTTGAGTAAGTACCATCTTGAAAATTGAATCACTTGGCTTCGATGTTTGAAGCTATGGCTGCAAGTGGCTTGATTTATAAGACTTTGTGGTCCAATCTAGGTATACGTGCGTATCTTGAGAGCGTCTTGGTCTTGGAACTGATCTCTGGTGGTCAATTACTAGCGGGCCACACGCAGTACCGACTCAGATTAAGCCTTCGTTTAGGCAGACAAATGCCCCTGCTCGTGTGGCTTTCTCCTCCGCCCTCTCGGATGAATTCCGTCCTTCCTACCACCAAAGAGCAAGTGGCGATATTGCCAACCCGGAATGATCTACAGCATCGGAACTTCGCGTGTCGATTCACTCGTCCAGACCAACATGGCCTCGTGGCATGATCTACAGGCCCGCGACTCTGAATCCTAGTACCCCACGGGTAGTACACTCCCCAAGTCTAGGTATGTATTCCTTCGTCCACTGCGATACCGCAAGTTGTGCTGATCAGCAACCACGCGTCCACTCAAAGCATATTCTAGGCACGCTACGGGGCAAGGGAGTTGAAGTGCAACGGCTAACCTGCCTCCCGCATCCGGACAGACCCTGAGCTAAAAGTCAATGGACGGCGCAGGATTTTTACGTGCGTAGATGGGCTGTGGCTGGATCGACGGAATGGGAACAGCCGATGGTAGCCTGAGGGGATGTCGATAGTTTACCACACGCTGCGATGTGTCTGGTGAGGTCGGACGTGTCATCGAGCTCAATGTCCTGTCTGCACGGAAGTCGTCCTAGCCAGGGTCGTTGAGCTGGAACCTGTTGATGAAAGAGAAACGCATGCTCTCGCCTTGACTCGATCCATCCATGAGGCTCTGCACCCGAGTCTAGCCACAGATGTACACTCAACTCCACATGCTGCAGAACTGAATCCAGTAATAGCCAAGATGTGGCGGTCGGAGACAAGTGCCGGTGCAAGCTCGCAAATAAGTGGTTCGTACGAGATGAAAAAAACTCGAAGGACTCGTAGCGCAAGCCTTACCTGCCCTCCAGTCATGGGAACCCGGCAGGACATATCCGCCCATCAAGTGAAGCTATCGTTGCCGAGAAACTAGGCTGTATAGAGCTAGGACATGGTGTGTTAAAAGACGATCAGACAATGTGCTGGGAATCGGATCCACAGAATATGTCTGAGGTTTGAAGGCATGGTCGATGCAAATTCAATATGGCCGGGATATGTCTTGTTGAACGTCTGACGAGGGCAAAAGCACGCGATGCGTTGCTGGGACCAAAAAGCTAGTGGCGAGGTAAACAGTTCTTCAGCTGCTTGCAATCATGATAAGGTCCGTGCGGAAGCACGGACCAGGTGGCTCACATAGCTTGTTCGCCAATGATGCATCTCATGTTACTTCGATCGAATCCTCAACGCGCTCAGAGCGCGTCCCGTCACACCCTAGCTAAAACCTTCAATTATTAATAACGGAAACTCTTGCGTACCAATGCGACAGGAGCCCAGGACACAGCAATTGCATGATCTGCCTCGATTCTGCATCGGCGCTTCACTCGGTCTTACTATCCTGCTCTGACCTCATAGTTCCATCAGTCTCACGAAACTGCACGCTGTCTTTGTCTTTACACCTCTGTCGCCCTCTGCCGTCGAACTGGAGAAATTGCTGTAGCGCCACTACTCAAGCCACTGGGTGGGGATATCGCTATCGATCTTTTTTCGGCATATCGTCTCCTACTCCCACAGCTGGCTTTCATCGTCGACCAGGAGGAAACGCTGTGGCGCGACTACTACTCAAGCTATCGGGTCCGGACACTACTATTGACATTGATTTTGGAACATCGTCTTCCCATTACCAAAGCTGGCTCTCCACCGTCAACACCATCCGCGCCAACTATGACAACCCCACGCCGCAAAGCCTGCGTTGAATGCAGGCAGCAAAAAATTCGTTGCGATGTGGAACAGGTGCGTGCTTTCCGAGTCTTCCAAGCTTCTAAATGTCTTTCTCGGTCTCTCGCGGCTTCCTGGTTGCAATGCTGAGTTTCTGGGCGTTCCCTGTGGTTTTCTGGATGTCTTAAAACATTTTGGAGCTTCTAGCACTAGTTCGAACTGCTTGATAATACATACATATAGATCATGATACTAACTTGAACAGTTCAAAACTCCTCACGATCCCTGTGGAAGATGCAAGAAAATGGGCCTCGAGTGTAGGATCCTTCCTACCAGTACCAGGAATCTACGCCAAACCAAAGCAGAGATGCGGCGAGAGCTCGAAGAATTGCGATGGAATATGAGATCTGGTACTGGACTTGGTAGCGACCCTAATAATCCCGCGTCGACAGCTTCGCCAAATATCGACATGCAAGGATATAGTCCACATGATTATGGCTCGGGGACCTACTCTAATCCATCCGCACGAACAGACGGCTCAGTTTCGCCAGCTTTTGAATCAAGACCACCAACGAGGAAAGGATCCGAGAATCACACGACGCTCCCGCGCGTGATTGATGGCTATTTTCTCGATGGCGCGAAGATTGACGAATGCTTCAGATTGTGGGTATAAATGTGTGTGTGTTTGCGTGCCAATTGCTGACATCCATTCAGATTCTTCACGCAGTATCATCCGCTGTTTCCAGTACTGGACACATCGTTAAGTCCCAATGATTACTACGAGCTTTCCCCATTCCTGTTCTGGAGCATCATTGTGACCGGATCAAGGCGGTATGCTGAAGACCGAACGGTCTTAGAGAAGACGAGCCAACATATTGTCCCACTGGCTTTTGCATCCATGGCACGACGTTCAGCCCAAATTCCAATCATCGAGGGTCTCCTAATCCTCTGTATATGGCGGATACCGACCAATTCCATGTACAAGGACATGGCGCATCTGATGTGTGGTGCTGCTGTTCACCTCTCTACCCAGATTGGTCTTCACATCGCCGGCGTGGGCCAGGACTTTTCGAGAACGCCACTGAAGAAAGACCAGGATCAGAAGGTCATCCGCGCCAGACTTTGGCTTTGTTGTGTGATACAATCTATCCGGACCAACATTGCCGATGGTCTACCACCCACAGCGGAGTCTCTACTGGACTGCGATGAAAGAGATCGCGACAATATGGTGCCATATCTTCCAGCTGACCTGCAGTTCCTGCACAAGACTTACATCATCACACTCAGAGCTGTAGTAGCTCTGAGTAAGATGAACATACAATCTATTCATTGTGATGTTCGTGTTTTACGATCTTTAATAGGCATTTTCGATCAACAAATGCTTAGCTTGTCACAATCGTCGCCTAGCGAAATTGGTAAGTTGTGAAAGCCGAAGTTTGAGGACAATGCTGATTGATTAGACACGCTGCAACTCAACTGCGCACGGATACATATTCTAGCGTTCCATTTCTTCGCACACCCAACCAATCCAGGACCAGACATGGAGAGCCTTAGTCGCTTCTACTCTCTCTGCATCAACGTGATTCACGCAGCGACAAACCTGATTCAACAGAGTTACTTCTCCTTTGCCATGGACAGATCGATAACTCTCGCTGGGTTCGTCTTACTGAAGCTTGTTCGGAGTTCGCTTGCACCACATCTGGACCTTGCTGCTGGCGAAAAGGCATATTTCCAAGCGATACACTTCCTTAACAGTGTATCTTTGCAGCAAGGTGACATTTACGTGCGGACCGCGCTTATTATGAAGGACCTGTGGGGTAGCAACAAGGTATTCATGAAGAAGAACGGGCAGACCGAGTCCCTCGGGCTGAGACTGAGAACAAGACTGGGTATGAGTGTCAGTTACGACATGTTCTGGTACTGGAGAGAAGAATTCGGCAATATGCCGAACCCGTACAATGGCGATGAGACGTCCGCTACTTCCAACGACCCTACTCGGCCAAGTACGCCTCCTCTACAAAACGCATACGTTCCGGACGAGCCCATGCTGACCCAGTCAGCACAAACCCATATGCAGCCGCAACCAATGCCAGCTATGCCCATGAATTCCCAAATTCCGATGAACAAGTTTGATCCTAGCCTCGTTCAGATGGCGACGGATTCTGCTGTCATGAGCTTCGACACTTGGGATGGCTCGGATTACAGTGTCCCACCGATGATGGATCAGTTCCCTGACTACGACTGGGCCGCCGGCTTCGACTTCTCCAACACAGAATTTCCAACTATGCCAACTGGCCCCATTGGAGGCGGTCCTATGATGTCCAATAATGTCAGCAACGTAGGATACACATTTGGCTGAGCAGGTTTACGACTTCAAGCACGACGTTGTGCTTGAAAGCCCACAGGAGTCAGCGCCCGCTGCCTTGAGGACAAAAAGAAACTGGCGATACCTAAGACATCCGTCGATCCGAGCATCGTTTTTCTTCTTGATTGCCTGGTCTTACCACGCTAGTTGATATCGGCTGTTATCGCCGAGCATCGCGTCGTTCTTGCTGATCTTTCGGAACACTTTTGCGCCACTAGGTTGAACTATGGTCTGAAACAGCTTCTTCTCATGTTTGAAGAATGCCTGTGTTGTCCCGCTAGATTCCATAAGCTGCTTTTCCATGGCACTGAATGCGAATCCGATATTCGAACCTGCGACCTCGACTTCACTGGCTACCAAATCAATGGATATCTCGACATCTTCATTCGCGAGCTTATAGAGAGCCTGATCAGTGATCATGATGGCTACCAGACCGAGCGAGGGCGAATATTTCCCCCTATTACGCACTGCACGCCCGCATCCCTATAGGAAGAAGTTAGTTGATCCTTCCCAATCACGATGAATGAGTACTACCAAGAAAAAGCCATGCCTGCTTCCATACACGAAAGACCCGCAGCCGAAATCTCTTACCAGCCCAAGGCAACGTTGAAGCCGCATTTAGCTCTTTCGCGGAACCCTGGGTCGAGAGATATCCAAGACAGCGCTGACCTATGGCTTCGTTGGAGTGCGTTTGTATCAATCATTCTGCAGGTGCAAGCTATGCGACGATTAGTAAACAACAAAAATATAGGATAGAGCAGCCTACTGCATCAGTATCAATCCTATTGCCCAATCTCTGCACTTTCCCTGCAACCGTGGCACTATCTGCTTTGGATAACCCTTTTTCAGGGGGGCGGCCGATTTGTGCAGTTTCTGCATGATCCTCATCTTCTTCGGCACCCCGGCTGGCTCGACTTACGTTATCGTATTCGGTATTATCGCCTTTGATTCGTTCCGGCACAAACTAGCTCAGCGATCCATGTTGATTTCCTTGATAAGATCGGTCGGGTCCGTAGCTCTTATATCAAACGACGATGCAGCTACTGTGGCAGCAGACGTAAGACTGCCAACTGATCCTCTGTCCATCCCGTCTTTAACGTTGAAGACAACCACACCTCACCGTCACCAGCGCGACACCTAGCCGGGACACTGGACGTCCTGCATGCGAATAGCTTCACGATCAAGGCCAAACCTTGATGACCAGAGGGATACTTGTTAGTTCGCGTTCGAGGTTTTCAGAGCGATCGGCAGAGTTCAGTGCCTCGAGCCATGTTGAGATTAGGAAGTGAATTTCCCGCTCATGAGGATCTCAAAGCGCTGCGTCGGGCTGCAAGTCGAGGCCGTCATGATCTCTTGAGTCTCTGCATAACGTTGTTACGTCTGCGAGTACTTGTACTTCCCTAGGATATCCGGCGTTTTGCAGTGTTGAGATTTATCTATCATTGGAGCGAGGATAGAGCAGTAAAGGACTGTTACCGCAGTTCAACTGCGGCGACTGTCAGCGAAGTGGTCTTATAATGAGCGGACAGTAACCTCGGCGTGTTACAGTCAATGTCGGCCTGAAGATCCACCCTGCGTGACGTCTTTAATAAATTCAGGATCTCATCCATTTTGGCCGACTTTGCTCCAATCGGGCAATCCATCCGCAACAGTGAAGTTAAAATCGGCCAAAGGACCCCGAGTCTCAAGTTGCACAATTATTCAGCTGCAGGTAACGCAGCAAGCCTGCTAAATCGGACTATAAGATGATGATAAACTGAGGTGAAATTCTACATATGATAGCAGAATATCAAGAAATACGCAGGATGGAACAATGCGAGGCCGATATATTGAAGTTTGTTTCTCACTTTAGAGCACTTCTCAATCCTGCGAACAAGAAGGAGCGATAGCAACAATTCCACTCGCGTGCTGCCAGCATGATGGGTTCTACTTTACCCTACCCCAGGATTACAAGTCTCCCCTCCGTTACCCCTCACTTACCAAGGCCTCGCAAGCAGCCTTCCCAACCCAGCACCCAAGTCCGTACCCGAACATGTACAATCACGCATACATCAATCCGACACTTCAGGCGGCATATCGGACCTGTATCGGCAATGTACATTATCGCTCTGCACCTCACAAGCACTCCTCACTCCTATGAGCACGGCTTAAGCAAATCAGCAGCACCAAAGCGCTTACATCGGCAGAATATGCGGCGAAATTCGGCCGCGCTTTCGCTACGTCAGTCGGCGCTGCGGGGTGTAGTCTAGCATTTGGGCCTATGGTATGGTTCAGACTGGCAGAAGGATTATCTCGGCTCATTGTTCCGCATTCTTTTTGGCCACTTCGACCACAATCGTAGGATAGGGATACATGTTCTATCTGCACTGAGGAGGGGGTGGGATTCGACCCGCCCGAGGAGAGACAGCCCTGTCTTTCTGACCTAGCTAAGCTATGTGGAGCGTTATGTGGCAGTGTACGCTGGATCTATAAAGAGGCGCTTGAGTTTCGGCTGGATAGATACTTCCCGTCCTCGTTTTCCAGTCGGTTCAGCCTCCGTTGGTAGTCCCTGCATCATCTGACTCTGCGTTCCTGCATTGACTGCGTCACAAAATCCGGTCGATCGTTGGAGTTGATAGACCCTGTTTACCAGGTGGCGTGGAGCGAGCACTAGGGCCCAGATACACGAATACTTATACATTTTACCAACGAGATTTTTGGAAGTGTTGGACATTAACTCCAGACATCATGGGTTCCCTTTCTGGAAGCAACGGAAGCAAGAGAGTGACTGCGGTTGAGAATTTAAGAAGCATGTTGGCGGATCCGGAAAAGTTTATTGCTTGTCCTGGTGTATACGACGGATTCACGGCACAAATTGCGTTGAGGGAAGGCGTCGATTGTTTATACATGGTACGACATCGATTCTCTGTTCTCGCGAACCCACTAACACCTCTCTGTAGACTGGTGCCGGAACAACAATGTCTCGTCTAGGCCAAGCGGACATGGGCGTCGCGACTCTGCACGACATGGTCACCAACGCCGGCATGATCGCCGGTCTATCTCCCAGCACGCCACTTATTGCAGATGCTGACACTGGCTACGGTGGAGCAATCATGGTCGGGCGAACAGTAACATCATACATCCGCGCTGGTGTTGCTGGACTTCATCTCGAAGACCAAGTGGTCAACAAGCGCTGTGGACACTTGAAGGGCAAGCAACTTGTTGATGTGAACGAATATGCCAGCCGGATACGGGCTGCAGTACTAGCACGAGAGCAATCCGGAGGCGATATCGTCATTATCGCTCGAACAGATGCGTTACAAGGCTACGGATACGACGAGGCGGTCAAACGTTTAAAAGCGGCCATTACTGCTGGCGCAGATGTAGCCTTCCTCGAAGGTGTAACGTCAAAGGAAGATGCTGAAAAAGCATGCAAAGAACTTGCACCTACACCGTGTCTCTTCAACAACGTTCCAGGTGGTGTTTCACCAGACTTCAGTGCAGAGGAAGCGAAGCAGATCGGATACAAGATTGCTATATTCCCGGCACTGGCGTTCGAGGTGGTGTACCCAGCAGTAAGGAAGGCAATACAGCAACTAAAGACAATTGGAAAGGTGGAGAGTCAGGAGAAGGATGGAAGAAGATATGGACCGAAGGAGCTGTTCCAGGTTTGTGGCTTGGACGAGATGGTCGAGTTTGATAACCAAGTTGGTGGTGGCGCGTATACGAATGGGGCGTAGATAACACCAATTTATCATAATGTTGAAGATGAAAACATATTCCGGTTTTGCGAGATCACTCCCAAATTAGTGGTAAAGACATGACGCATTCATCAACTACAACTCTATTAAACAGGAGTTCAACAGAATGACGTTGTTGAAAAGCTGTAAATTTTGAGAAAAATCTAAGATAATGCTAGAGCAACGTTGCTCCATTCTAACCGCAGCGCCATCGCAGCACACTTGAACCACAGCTAGTGTTGTTCAGTTGTTACCGCTTCCACCAGCCCGCCGCTCCTCCCTATCCCGGACTTCCTCTCTTTCTCTCTTCTCCCTCTTATCAGTGATCATCATCCTTCCTAACTCCGTCTCAACTTGAAACAACAGCTTGCTGAGCGCTTCCTTTCTCGTGAGTCCATGCTTCGGACCAGAATCAAGGCCCTTGACGCCACCATTACCCATGCTGTAGAGTGATACGCAGTATTTCGGCCCACCATCTGTGACTTCCTCGGGTGGTATACGACCAATGACGCATGTAGGCGGTCTCAACGGGGAGAGCATCCAAGCTCCGCCTTCCACATGTCAGCCAATATACACAATCAAAAGTGACGGACGAGACACATACTCTCGATGAGCTGAGTCAACAGCTGAATCTCAGTCTCGTCCTCTCCGCGGAGGTTTGGAAGCGGCTCTCTTCTTGTTCGGGTGCGCTCGGTCATGGTAGTAGCGGGGTTGTCCATCGAGAGCTCGAGTACATGTATACTGGCTATCTGCTTGTTACTGGGAAGAGATCATCATGCAAAACGCGAACTATATGAAGAAACGGGCTCTCGGGGCGGACTGTATTCCACGTCGACATCACAAGTTACGTGTTTGCTGACGGAAAGTGAGGCGATTTGCTTCGTAGACTAGTGGTAGCAAACTGCAGTGTACGACTATAGTACTCACTCATTGACCGACTTTTTCCGGCGGTTGAAAATAGGCGCCCAGGCCAATTGAGATGTATGCAGATGTTACAAGCCTGGCAGTAATTATGTCATGTGAACATCAAACCTACAGCAGAGATGACTTCTGGTCATGCCAGCCTGATAACCGTGCTCCCGTAATTTCCTTCAGGATACCGTCACGTCCAGTAAATACCACGAACATTCCATACTACCCAGACATCACCAGTAGAGGTGATTCTTAAGCTGCCTCTCGATCCGGACATGACATAATCTGCGAAATTGTTGCAACTGCTTGCTGGATTCAAAATGTCATAAAACTTTACCGTGAAATGACAAGGGAAGTTGTTGTAAAACGTTGGTGCAGAGCCCTAGCTTTTATATACATAGGTAGATTGGAAAGACGCGACACTGGTAGATGCGAACTTGTATTCACGGTGAAAAGGTGGCTCGGCCTTGTACTTCATCCTCTTCACCGCCTACGGCTAAGTAAAATCGCTATAGCCCTTCCCCTTCATATGTACACATTTCGTGGTATACATCCTCAATCTAGCTCAGCTAGTCCCTCCATCTCCCTGTACGACAGGCTAAAGTGTCGGAGTATACGCACCCCCAGCAATGGACATGACGGGAATTCGCCTTCTTCTCTTCACGTTCTGTATAGCACGTTTCGTCTCGTTCCCAGGAGCTTCACCACCTTCATCGACTATGATGTCTCCTTCTCTATCTTCAGCCTAATCCTCAGCCTTTACTTTCTTCTTTGATCGGGCACGGTCGTCTATGTCACTATTGTTTCTTCTCTTCTCGCCTTGATTAGAAGCACCGCCTCTTCCCGATCCTCCTCTATCGCTTCCGCCGCCACCATGCCGGACAGGTCGACCAAAGTAGGAGTAGCACTTCCAACTCTTGTCCAAGTCATCTTCGATCTGAACGATCAGCCGCTGGAGAGCTTCTTCGCGCGTTAACCCCCTTGCAAGTCCTCTGTACATGACTCTCTTTTGATCTCGTCCTTGTTTGCTCACAACAGCCGCCTCGAACACCGCGGTAAGGTTATCAGGACGTGGCGTCTGTATACGGCCGATCATAACTTGTGCATTTTCGTCCGCAGGAATGAGGATCGGAAGTAATGCTGTGGGTTTGACCAGTTAGTTCAACTCACAGACGTAGTGAAGTACAGCCACTTGCCTTCGAGATGCTTCAGACTGCGCAGATCAGCTTCCGTGACCGGAATATTTTGTGGGAGAGGATTTGCTGACATGTTGACGATGTGCAGCTCCAAACGTTCGTGATGAATCTTTTCTCAGATGCAGCATGACCCTAATATATCGCAATCGCAACAAAGACTTAACACACAGCAAATGAACCTCTATGGAAATACATCAAACATTACAGCTACCAGAAACTTCTAGATTCAGTGTGTCATTGTCTCACTTCCCGATATCTTAGCAAAGTGAAATATGCCGTTTCACCTGCAGAGTGGAAAGGATCATCGCGACGCGCATTAGCATATGCGATAGAAGTGAACCGCCATCCGCACATGACCTTCACTCATACTGCTTAATATCTCGCCTCGTAATTGGTAGTATATATACCACGTCTTTCTGCCTTTTATCATTCACAAAACACAACTCATCATCTCGGATAGTATAGTGGTAGTATTCCTGCTTGTCTTGGTTGACGAACACATACCGCAGGAGGCCTGAGAGTTATTTCATATTTATCTTTTGCTCACATTTTTGTACTGAGAAAGTGTTAGAGTGTACGGCATCTCGGCACTGTGCTCGACCGAATGTGGCAGATTTCTATAGCGCGTAAAGCCCGGAGTGATGTCTATTGAGTAAATCAAAAAGACACCCCTAAGATGTACTTTATTTTGCTTGGGGCGGGTCAATATTGAGGTCATGTTAGACCCAGACATACATCAACTCCCAATACAACGTCAAGACCAATGACATGCTTTCGACATGTTTGACGTGGGCAACACACGGGGAGAAAAGATATTTCATGCTCAGCTTTTGGTCTTCACTCCCCGTTGCATACCTCAGTTGAAGCTTCTGATCTCCAGCTTTGAAGCTGACTTACCGTAGGCACATAGAGAGCATGCAAGACAAAACAGCACCGTAGTGAATGCTTACATGTCGTTTCCTTTACTGTCACTCTATTCATATTGCCCCTGTTTACCTGAGTCTTCTACGTAACATCCGGAGTCGGGACATCTTCCGAGTTAACATTAATCTGTCACGTCTCGAAGACCCGATGTCCACCATAATTTACCACAAACTCGTTTGATCACTGAGAGTTTCAACGCCAACATTGAATGTCATCGCTCTCATCTCACACGCCCATGTTAATGAAACTTACGTACGCGGTACGCCTCAAAAGACCAGCCACCGCACTGCCCCTCCGTCAACCCTCAGGCATCCAAAAAGCCCCTTCCCACCTAGCCAACGCAACATCGCAGCCTCACAATCCCGCCTCCCCGTCGCCCTCAAATCTCCCAAACCAACCTCCCGCCTTAAAACACGCCACACCCATCTCCCGCAGCAGGCCACCCATGACCCCTTTTCTCCCGTGTTTCCTAGCCCTGTCAAATCTCCAGATCTTCTGGAAAGTAACTTTGTCGAAATGAGAGGATACGCGCTCGTTTCATGGGGATTTTCAGGGTCCAGGGCTGAGGCGACCCTGGAGGAGTTGGAAACTGTGGTTCGAGCGGGGGGACGTGCGCGATTTCAATCGTCGATTTGGTGTGAGTCGGGCCGACTTAAAACGGTCGGTCGGGCGAACGCGGCAGGGCTGTTTAGGTAGTGGGGAGTGCGAGATTGTGGGTTGCTTCGGCGAAGGCGAGGGGATGGGTTTCATGATTGCGATCAAGGCATGAGTGTGGATATCGGTGTCGGCGCGTTTGTCCGGTGAGGAAAGGCGGTTTCTGCCGGTGCAGTGATGTAATCGCTCAACACGCGGTACTAGCGACGTGCGCCTGTGGATAAAAGTCATAATGTCGCAGGCTAACAGCGCCGTAATGGGCGTTGGGCGTGAGCACTAAGCATGGTTTTGATGGGCCCTCAATATTGTCAGCAAGAGCCAGTTGCGGGGCGAAGTGAAGTCATATCGAAAGAATATAGTATAGTATGCAAAGATTGCATTGTTAGGAGATGACGATCTTCTAAGAAAGTCTGGTATCATGAAATTCTGCCTCACGCATCTGCGGCCCTCGGATAAGGCCTTCAACAGAAACACGGGTCCAAATGAGAAGGCACAGGTCGCCTATGAGTTGTAGGAGAAATAAAATCCGAAACGATCCACCAACGCCGTTTGCTATGCCTAAAGAGAGGAAGGGAAAAGGTGTTGAATATACTGGGAAGGGTGACTGGCTATGAAGCTAGTCCTCAATGACACCAGTCTGAATCATGCTCTCCTTGAGAGCCTTCTTGTACTCACGCTCCATTCCGTGCTTGACAGCGTCAAGAACAGTGTCAACCGTGGCCTTGGGTTGGAAGCGAGGCTTGGTGCCCTCCTGGAACACACCAGTTTGAACGAGGATGGAGTACCAGTTGGCCTCGTCTGTGTGCTCGTTGTACTCGTTGGTACCTCGAATGTCAGACTCGGGAGTGTCACCAACAAAGTACACAGTGGAAGGAGGCGAGTCGATGTTGTGCGTGTCCTTGCGCCACCTTTGCAACAGACGAGTTGCGAACTCGAAAGTGCCGATTTGAGGTTTGCCAAAGGCAGTGGTCTCAAGCTCCTTGCCGGTGACAGCCTTGTACATGGCCTCGAGCGACACGCGAAGAGCACCCATACCGATACGGGTAAGGTCGTGAGAAGCGCTCCAGACGACATCATTGTGGGAGAAAAACACTGGTGGGCCTTCGTCAAAGTTCTCTGACCTTGTGCCAAGACGGCCATTCTTCGACATCAACAGGTCAAGAATGATCTGCTGATCGGCAGCCCAATCACGAGAGTCGGCGAAGACAAAGATGGCCTCAATTTCGACCTCGGCAAAGTTGCGTGCTCGAGAGTTCTTGTACTCTTCATCAGTCAACTTGCGGAAAGGAGTCGTATCTTGGTTGTCCTTGATGATATCCCCTGGCGTGACGCTGATGCAGAATTAGCTTGATGCCAGGCGTAATTACGATCTGATAAACTCACACATCCTTGAAACCGTAGCCCTCAGCGACGATGCGGCACTTCTCGCCCTCACCGCCAACTACGAGCACCGTGTTGTACTTCTCAGCCATCTCCTGCATCGGTGTGTGGCCGCAGATGAATTGACCGGGAGACACTTCCAGCTCCAGCTGCTGGCTAAGCTGAATGCAACGCTCTTCCTCGGTCTTGCCGCCACCGTTCGTGACAAAGATGTAAGGCACCTGAATTCCGTATTCGTTCTCGCCGTTGAGCATCTTCATGGCTTCAATTGCCTCCGGGATAGGCCGACCGCCACGGATGAGTACACCATCAATGTCGAACGCGAATGCATATTTGTCGGTGACTGATGTTTCAGGGGGTGTGATGCCAGGCGATATTGGCGAACCAGCAGCTTCAAGATGGTGCCTAGCTGATTCAAAGCCAGTTGCAATTTCTGACCCAGCCGAAGGTGCCATTAGGTGTTGCGGTGGTACAACGACTGTGGGGCCCATTTGTAGCTTCTCGCTGGTTGCCTCGATGGAAGACAGGCGCCGTGCGAAGCGACTACCCGCAGGTGGTACAGCAAGAGAAGGTGCAGACATTTTGGTAAGATTGACGTTCGTTGGTGAAGTGGGTCGAGACTGGTAAACAGGTTGAGATCTAGTCCCAAGAGTGGATGAGAAGAATCTGGGGATGTGGAGGGAAAAGTGGTCTTTATAACGCTTTGGGGGCTGTGCACAGCTGGGACTCCAGGGAACTCCTCGATGAAGCGGAGCAAGAAGTGGGTATTGTGGAGGTGAGGTGGATATGGGGTATGGATTTGAAGAGTTCGTTGTTTGGGCCCAGAGGTTTATAGACGCTGCAGAACTGGGGTCGGCTTGTTGAACCATGCATTACTCATGACATCGCACATTGGACCTATAGCGACGGTCTACACTTACCTTCGATGGTTGGACCCTGGTGAGATAGCTTATCGGTCGAGACTTTCCATGGGCATTGCTGTGGATCCATGGCGTCATAAGGGTAGGATCAGGAACCGTCGGACGATGTATCGGTGTGCCTGAATAGAGGCTGCAAGCACCAGAAGCGTGCCTCGCGCCATATGCGTAGGGATGGTGCTCTCTATCTTGGAGCCTATTCGATGGTTTGCATCGGCAATGTTGCAGTTTAGACCAGACACCTATGCTAGTACGGCACGCGGCCTGGTGCGCCTCACGCGGTTTGTCCTAGCAGAGCATGGGCGAAGTACCTCGGAATTTTCGTAGTCCCTTGCAGACCTGTGCTACCACGGCCGCGCTTGAACGTTGTTGTGGGACGATGTCGCAAATTTCAAAGTCCATCTGCATGATGACGTAGGGGCTGATTAGGGCGCATTTGACCGAAAGCGCGTTAAGGCAGTTGCCTGCTTTGGTCAGTACACCAGCGAATGAACGTCGTGAGGAACCACCACAACCCTGTGAAATATCTCGGGATTTCTGTGTGATCGACAGCGCTCATTGCCCTCAGCGAGAATGAGCCGGATATGCCTTCATTGCCAAGTGCTGGAGCGGCTCGAGGGGAGAATTGAGGCTCAGAGTAGTGCCGGCACATGTTCTGGGCAGCGTGTTCTTGTGTCCTTGGCTTGGTAACATTCGACTTTGCACAATTCCTCTGTTCCGCAATTAGTGTTGAGTTCATAAAGTGGTTTTCTTAGGTCATTCATCGCGCAACAGCGCTCCTGTTTTCACATGTCCGTTGCAAAATGTCGCATGCAATACGGTACGTGCATGCGGCGGCACGTTACAGCTTACACGCAGTGGGTCGCTTGTAGAGTATGTATCCACAAAGACATGGATTTCAAGCCGCTTGACGTCGCTGTACAGCTTGATGGCCAATCTATTGGATGTAGTGTGTCCGTTGGTAAGGACAAGTGCCTGTGTAGACATTACAGCTACTTGCGGCTGCAGCACAAGTGCCCATCGGTGCCTACCATCAGCGATGAGGTATGCACGCAGTTGAGTCCGGTGAAGAGACGGTGAGTCGACCACGAGCTATTTGAGAGGCTACCGACGGACGACATAGGTAGGGATCCCGGAATGCGTTTGCGATATTGTCTCATCGATCGGAATATATACTCTGTAGACAACGGGAGACATGGAACCACATTCATACGGCCGGATGCATTGCATCGCAGGCTCAGCGTTATACCATAGGAGGGACAAGATTCTGGGATCCTTACATATTCATCGACCAAGTAACATGACCCGTTGCTGTCCATGCGAGCGATCATAATCTGGGACTCCATTGGATGAACACATACAACTGAGTCGATTACAGTACAGCGCCAGGAGCAGTGTCATTCTCGCGCGACGAATGAGTCGCTACCGTGTCTGTGCCCGCACTCTGCTGGTGGTGTGTTGCAGCACATCAGGCAGCCGGGAAGAATCAATGTTGTCCCTTCAGGCGGGATGAATTGCTAAAGGCGGTACTTCGGTAAGAACGGCTCGCGCTCGGTGCTGGACCTCGTTTCAAAAAATGATAGGACTGGTTCGAGTGGATCCTGCCCGTGGTTGCAGTAGATTGAAAGGATTGTCGCCCGCCGTGGCATGCGTGAGACGCTGGCCGACTGCAACATTGTCGTTCGGCGATTCGACTCCCCAATTTCATTTCGGATGATGTCGCCCAACATTCTGTCGATCCGTTTGAGTGGAAAAGCTCCTCCCCTCCAAAAGCCGGCGCAGGGTTGTCGATCACCCCGTGGGACCTCCGCCATTGGTGTGGAGAAGGTAGAGCGGACTTGATTCAGAGGGTGGAGCGCCTCTCCGCCCACCCGCCGTCACCTCTGGATGCGGCATTTTAGGTATGGTAGAGATAGGTACTCCCCCGCAAAGGCGCCGAGAATGATGATTGTAGATGAGAAGGAAGAAAATTTGTGATATCGGGAATAGTGATGGTGGTGATGCAGGCGCAAATATTCCCTCACCTTCAGGTGGAAGGCGCAAACCACAACAGAAACGTGAACCTAACGCGCCCCGCCTTCTCTTCCCACCACAACCATCTTTTCATCTCGTAAACTCTTCCAGACATGAACTGGACGGGCGGTAGCTTGCAGCGCACGAAACAAGCTAGCAAAGGTGTCGTTCAAACGCAAAAGGCCTACTTCGCAAGAGCCCGGACTCACCTTCAGAATGGGCCAAAGTCGCATGCAGCGCCTTTCAAACCAACTTACTTGCGGAACGACGAGAAATCTGAGCTGACCGGGCAATTGCCAGCCTTCGTGTCAAGCTCAGTGCGTCGTACTGAACACTCAGCCTGGTATCACCATGAGCCAACGCATGGCAGACCCCCACTGGCCGCTGAAGAGCTCCACAATGAAGAGGAGTTGCTACCTGCGCCAGCGGGTTATCGGAAATTTCCATCACGTGGTGATACATCACCGATGAGACATGCCAATGGTGACGTCCGAGGTGTGCTTGCCAGCTGCCATTACCACACATGCTTGTGAAGAGGTGGAGGCTGCTCATGCATACTAACGCTTTAGTAGATGAACGACGAAAGAAGCGAAAAGCAGATGACATAGACCCGGAGATCCAGCTACTAGAAGCCAACAGGAAGCGGCTGCTGGGACAACGTGACTGGGTCGGTGTTGCGCCGTCTCGACCAGTGAACCTTCACTTCATGTCGAGCAAGGAGAAGATCAAGGTCGGCAGACGCAGGAAAGTGGAAGGGAGGCACGGCGCATCTGCTCGGCATAGAGAAGACGTGGGTTCCATGACACAACGTTTTCACCCCACAGTCGATCAACATGTCGGTGGCTTTGTCGGTGCTATCACGAATATCCCAAACGATATCCGCATACGCATTGGTACTGGTGCTTTGACGACTGCCTGCTCAAGCGCGAGAAACGGGTATGAGCAGTCGCATGCATCTTCGGATGTGATGCTGTATGATCAGCAGAATCATGATGCAGAACAGCCAGCCACGCAAGAGACTGCGCAGCTTGACATCCAGGAGGCCTGCACACTTGATCACTCATCCACTCAGAGCCGCGGGCCTAGTAATCGCAGAGGAATCCCACCAGTTACTGGGCGAGCTCAACCGGGTTCCAGCTCAGCCTATTTGCCTCAAGACGGCGGCAAGGATGCTTCTCGGAACAGAGTCGCAGTGGGTAGACCAATAATGCAATCTGACTTGCCCGAGATTGTAAACGGATGTTCGCTCAGAGAGACACCAAGGAGTGAAAAGCCAGCCCAAGGCCTCCGAATCACACGTCCTTTTGGAGATGTTAATCAATATTTGCGCCTCGTCTTTCCGGGGTCTATCTCTTCTGAGGACACTCGATGTCGCACTACGTTCAGTGGCAATGGCCAAAATGGGACAGACTGTGCACCCAAAGCAACTTATGCGGGAAAATCCCAAAAGGGTCGCATGCCTTGCACCAGCAATAATATTGAGCTTCCGCATGGAAGTGAAGCTGCAGCTGCAGCCTCAAGCGTCGTTGACAAAGCGTGGAAGCCATTCTTGCACATTCCGGACAGAAGCTCCAGCCATACGACGACTGCGAACGACCCCGAAAACAGCCGTATGCAGCAGTCGCCCACGTCCAAAACGCGAATGCGTGAAGCTGAACACGCAAGCTGGTCACAACATGCCACCAAAGGTCAGCTCACTAGCTCGTCCCTCATTTCCGCCTCTTTGCCTTCTCTCAAGCCAGGCCGTCTGCGACAGCTAAACGAGAACAACTCAGCGAAAATGAATGAAGACGAACAGGTTTGGCAGAATTTTGTCCTGGGAAGTAAGGATGAAGCGTCTCCGGGGTTAATGCATGCGCACCAGTATGATAGCGAACGAAGGATGTCGAAAGGCTCGTCGGGGTACTTGCCGCTATCCGTCGCTGTCAGTTCAACGAGCTCACCGTTCAGGTCGACATTAGGACATGTGCCTCGCATGCATCAGGATGTACACGATGCAGCAAGGTTTGCGCCACCTCTTTCAACTTCACCGGCTGCTGTGTATGTAGGCTTTGTTGAGGAATTGTGCGATGGGGGCCAGGACGACTTCACAAACCTGCACAGCGCGTCAGGCCACTCAGTGACTCATGCCTCTCTGCTGGCCAACGCATCTGGCGATATCGACCACCTATCCCCAAGGATGATCAGTCGCACAGAAACGTCCCGCAGCCGCCTCGCGCATCCTGGCCATAGCGGCACGAGCTTGTACAAACGTGCGCAGGCAAGTTGTGCCGAGACAGGTCGAGACCGCGAAAACAATCCAGTCTACGATATCCCAGATGCGGAAGATGAGGGACTCCATCTGGTCGACGCCGACTCGTTGTGGTGAGTAGAAGTTCGTTGTCGCGCAGTCTCGGAGCATTTCGGACGATGCGGATGTCACATCAAGATTGAGACTCCGTCGCCAACAGTTCCGTCGCATTAACGCATTATTTTTCAAACTCTTGGGAGACATTTTGCACGACTTCAGACAGTACGATTCAGTAGGGTCCGACCGGACTTGCCGTTTTATGTTACATCCGTCCCTCCACAGGATTGTCCCTTTTCAGCCGCACATGGACCGAGAAGCCTACTGCACAGCATCGTATGAGACCGGTAAGGCAGATTGCGACGTGCCTCACGGTTTCGCAAGAGCGAGCATCGGAGCTGGGTCCGTCCAATCTGGTGCTTTGCGTTGCTCCAACCACCTCGGGGCCCAGGGAAGCGATGCATGCAAGTCATCCATCGATCAAGCCTCAGCGATGCGACCGCGGAGCAGAGAGGGAGACGTGCGCAGCTCTATTTCCAGGCGTGGGGACCGCGGGTGACAACGTGCCCAGGGGACCCTTTCCTTAGCGAAGAGCGCACCGCCATTTTCAGTCAACCTGCAACATGCTCGAACAGCGACGGTTAGTTGTACAGACTGCGGTTTGCCGACTTGACGAAAGGGGCAGTAGGTAGCTGGAGCAAATAGAAGTTGCGAAATGTATCTCAAGGCATCACACAAGAAGCAAACGAACGATTGGACGTGAAGTAACGAAGAAGGACGAGTTCACACCGCTTACATGTCACATGGACAGCCCGGACACGCAGCAGTGGAGCGACGGTTGATGTGCAGACAGCGTCCTCTAATTCGCGGAACAGGTCCGGGACATTCTTCTCGAAGCCTGCACAAAACGCTGCGGTAAGGCAATCACGCGACTCGGTGGAGCGCAGGAATAGCAGGGCTTGCAGGATACGGAGCACTGCCTGACAGCATTATTGTTGCGCAAACATGGAGTCATCATGCTCTTCGGGTAATCGGTCGTATGCGCCAGGAGCCATTTTGAGCCTTCAGCAGGTTTCCAGGCAAGCTATGGAAACTCTGTGTGGTGTTGCGAAGGGCCGTTGAGAACCGGTTGGGCCTAATGGTGCCGGCACCCATGGTTTAAAATTGGGGCTGCTCGTCTCCCCGGTGCCGGACTCAGACTTTGTTTCATGACGGCGGTCCCACGTGCGCAAGGTGGAGAGAAGCGCCTCAAATGGGTGGCTGCGACTCGCCGGGTGTGTTGTTTGATAGTCGTGGCTCATCACCGCTACTTGGCCAGCACACGAGCTGGCAGCATATCAATTGCCTGGAAAGCCAGTGTCGCCCGAAAGCTCACCGTAACTTCTCCGGATAGGCAGGCGGATTGGCAAAGCAGACAAGTCGGCAAAGACGGATCTGGCAGTTTGAGGCGCCAAACACTGGTCGAAATGAGGATGGACACAACACTTGCGGTGCCGCCATCGCGGCCAAGTCTGCTGATAGTCCTTCGTCTTTGTTTCGCAGCATGCCAACGCTCCACATCCGGTGAGGAAGGGATTGCATTCGTTCGCAAGTACGACGACGCACCAAGCATGACTGCGCGGTGTGTGCTGCACAGACTCAGCCTTGCCGACAATCCTTGGCCGGATGATGCGGCAGAGTGGTGTCGTATTGTGACAATAGAGGCCGGAATGTGCTAGCCGCCAGCAGCAAGCAGCAGCAGCAAGCTGTGTGGCTCAGTGCAGCGAACACGGCATCGCGACTAGCGGATACTCAGCATGGCAGAGTGCATGCGCTGGCCTCGCGGCGCCGTACAATGTTTCGTTTGTTTCTGGGTGCCTGATGCTGCTTGTGTTAGGCTGAGCAGGGGCGGGTGTGATTGGGCGACGGCTTGGGCAGGCTTCAACGGTAAACCCAGCCAACGTCATCTCTCAAGGCGTTTCATGCCGGCGCCGGCTCCTCAAAACTTAGCACTGGCTAGCAGCAGCGCTTCGCAGGGAAGCGAGCGCGCGGAGCCATGTCAGCGTGGTGGGCTCGAATGGCATCGTGCGGAGTGGCGTGGTGAGCGACGGCCAGGGGAGCCAGCGCAGAGTCAAGGGCTGATGGTCGTGGTAACATTGCGCTTCAGAAGATTTCGCAGACGCTATGGCCGTTGCAGGGTAGGCGCGCCCGTCGCCGTTTCCTAGGCTTGTCCAAGTGTACCTGACTGAGCCATATCTACAAAGGGGACAGCGGCCCAGTCTCAGTCGCCCTCGACCTGCAAGAGCCCTCGCACACGACCACACGACTACGTCTTACGTCTGTACTGCATCTGCACCTGCTGCTGCACTCCGCATTCCACCGCCTCACCTTGTGCATACCATCCGTCCGCATTCGATCGCCGACCCCCACGAATTGCTCCGTATAGCCCACCGACCCCTGTCGCCAGCACGCTTCTGCAGCACGACGCTTCTGCACGCTGCTGCAAGTCAATTCTTCAGTAATCCCATTGCACCTGGCCAGCTGACCCGCGTCGCGTTCGTTTTCTGTGCTCCTCCGCGCAGCGCGCTTGTGCGCCCAATCCGTCGTAGCTGCTGTCAGACTCACGATACCACGATGCAGCACGCCGCCTAGCCTGCCTCGACAGTCTCCAGCACCCCAGCCGGCTGTTGATCTTCTGCATGCTCTTATTTGCAGAGGCACCCGCTCGCCAGTTCTGTTCATTCTAACTGCCAGCTTTGCGCCATGAAGATACTTTGACACGGCCGCACGCTTTGCTTCGCTATCCACTACCACTACCACTACCACTACCACCACCACTACCACCACCACTACCACCACCACAACCATGTCGCTCTTCTACGAGCAGCATTCCCGCCCACGCATGCCATCGCCCTCGCCCAGCTTCGCTCGCATGACGTCAACCGCCATCAACATCCCCAGCTCGCGCGGCAGCCCGGCCTCGACGCCCTCGCTCTTCAATGGCTCGCTCCAGTCCACGCCAGAGGGCATGGTGCCTTTCGCTCCTTCCTCCCTCCCCGCAGTTCCTACCTATACCCTGCCCGAGTCGCTCCTTCCGCCACCGGTACTGTCACCACCCACCTCGTCCCCGTCCGCAATGGCAGAGGCACTGGGCAAAGGCCCGGGGCTGATTCGAAGAGTGAGCCGCGGCGCACAGGGCATTCCAAACCGCTTCCGCCGGGGTAACACGACTGCGCACAGGGATCGCGACAAGAGCTCCGGACCAGTCATTATGCGCCGCCGCAGTGACAGCAGGACGGCTATCGACGCAGACACCTGTGTCTCTGACCTCGAGGCCTACGAAGAGGAGGACGCCATAGACGACTACTACGGCGAGCCTCCGCTCAACGGCCTTGGAATCAACATGTCTTCAAGTACCACGTCCATGTCCGAAAATAGAGCCCTGGCACCCATCCTTCCCTCCCGGCTCGAACAAGGCACCCCAATGAAGAAGATCGCCAAGAAGGAGCAGAAGGCCATCACTCTGCGTCTCGATCTGGAATCAGCCAGAGTGTACTGGGACACTTCACGGCAAAAGAGCTTCTACATTGACGACGTCAAGGAGATACGCTACGGTCCAGATGCTAAGCATTACCGTGAAGAGTGTGGCATGTCCGAGAACTGGGCTCCATACTGGTTCACCATTGTGTACACTGACACCACACGCTCCAAGAACAAGATCAAGACGATGCACCTGGTCGCTCCCGACGCCGGCGTTTTCAACATGTGGACAAAGACGCTCGACTCTGTCTCACGTAACCGCAGCGAGATGATGATCGGCCTGCAAGGCTTCCAAGACAAGAGTGCAAAGCTGGTCTGGCAACGCGCGATGAAGAAGCGTGGAAACGACGAAGAGTCATTGGACTTTCCCAGCACAGTCGAATTATGCCGCAGCCTGCACATCAACTGCACCGAGGCCACCCTCCGTGCTTACTTCTCAGAAGCTGCCCCCAATGGCTCCGACAAACTGAACCAGACACAATTCCTCTCCTTCGTTACTCGCTTGAGGGAACGCAAGGACATCAAGAGAATTTTCGACTCCCTGACTTTTGGAGCGGAAGAGATGGACAAGGCCACCTTCTTCAGATTCTTACAACAAGAACAGGGTATTGATGTTGATGCGGACGTTGAGGGCTGGACGAGCATCTTCGACAAGGTTGCGCGCAGAACAAAACCCAGGGCCACCCCAACAGAAGGTGGCGCGACCCCACTGCCGCTCACAATGAACTTCCCCGCTTTCCAAACTTTCTTGACATCAAGCAACAACTCTGTCCTGAAGCCGAAGCCAAGTACGGGGAAGCTCCAGCTGAACAGACCACTCAACGAGTACTTCATCTCTAGTTCCCACAACACATACCTCCTCGGTCGCCAAGTCGCAGGCGAATCGAGCACAGAAGCTTACATCAGCGCTCTACAGAAAGGGTGCCGGTGCATTGAAATCGACTGCTGGGACGGTGGCGATGGTCTCCCCGTAGTCATGCACGGCCGTACATTGACCAAGGCCATCTCGTTCCACGATACTATCAAAGTTGTCAACAAGTTCGCCTTTGCAGAGTCGCCCTACCCACTGATTCTATCGCTGGAAGTGCATTGCTCGCCCATGCAGCAACAGTCCATGGCTCGCATCATGATCGGGAGAGTTTCAAAGATGCTCCTTGGTGCTCCAGCC